>NW_025204479.1:0-1974 GCF_004010195.1 Chiloscyllium plagiosum | reverse complement strand
TGTGCTCCTCAGTTCAAAATTGAATTGTGCTACCTGAATACTTGGAAATTGTCCCCCTGCTCACCAAGTTTTCAAACATTAATTAAACTCAGGAAAAGCAAGGTTCTCAATAATGCTTCCTAAAAAACTCATAAGAATTTACTTCCAGCCTGAAGATATCCATTGACCATTTCCCTCTGTTTCCTATCTCTCAGCCAATGCTGTATCCACATTGCTACTGACACATTTATTCCATGAGTTAAATCTTTCCTCATCCTATTATTTGTCACTTTCTGAAGGTCCATGCAAACCACATTGACAGTGCTACCCTCACCAAGTCTTCCTGTTACTACTTCACAAACTCCAACATGTTGGTGAACCTTGATTTCCTGTTTAGCAATCTACGCTGACTCTTCATCATCAGTCAAGCTTTCTCCTGGGACTGCTGCCTCTATTCCAAACCATTGGCTCTGTCAGCTTTCCCAACACTGAAGGTAAACAGGCCGGTCTGGAATTGGTGGGCTTCTCCTAACAACTTTTCCTGAACAAGATCATCATGTTTGCAATATCCCAATTATCTACTACATTCCCTGGGTCGAGGGAAGACTGAAAGATGATTGCGAGTGTTCCTACAATTTCTACACTCACTTCCTTCAAAATCCAGACTTTCAAGTGTGAGCAGGGTCTCCTTTCCCAGTGGAGTGGACACTTCCTGCTGTAGGATACACTGCAGGAAACTCCTGGAGCCTTTGTCCCTTGCTGCCCCTTGAACTATGACTATCCCCATCACTGTATCAGGGAGGTGACCGGTCATTGGTTTCTGAAATAACTCCACACAGGTTGGTATCCCATTACCAAATGACCCTTCATTGACATGTCTTTGACACTGATCCAACTCCCTCAGAGCCAGCTCTTAGCATGAACGTAACCCCTAACACTCCTGTTCTGCTCTATCAGCTAGTGCTCCCCAATTGTACCAGATTAACAGCCCCAGTCATGGAACTTGTTACTATGAGTCCACGTGGCTGACCTCATTACAATCTCTCCATCTCCCTTCCTGTCTGAGTCCGAGGACATTATCCAGTTCTTTTTCTCACAGCTCTGCTTGGGGCAGTTTAGCACCGGGTCAGGGCCCTCCAACTCTGCCTCTGATATGGGCGGCATGTAACACACAGTAGCTCCCCTCTTGCGGCCGGTTCGTCTCGGAAGAAACTCATTCTCATCTTCAGGCAGCAAGAAGCATCGAGACAGTGACATCAGCCGTGTCCATCTCAAATTGTGAGGTAACTTCAATGCTTGACGGAAAGTCATCGATATAAATAACTTGGAGGAAAACGTAGATGGTTGAGTCAGTAAGTTTGCAGATGAGACAAAGGTCAGGGGAGTTGCAGATAATCTGGAAGTCTGTCCAAAATACAGTGGTAGAAAGATCAGTTGCAGATATGGGCAGAGAAATCGCAGATGGAGTTTAATCCAGGAAAGTGTGAGTGCTGCACTTTGGGAGATTAAATGTCAAGGGAAAGTATACAGTTAATGGCAGGATCCTGATCAGCATCTATGTATAGCGGGAGCTTGGGGTTCAGGTCCATAGCTCCCTGAAAGTGGTCATGCAAATAGATAGGGTGGTAAAGAAGGTGTGTGGAATGCTTGCCTGTATTGGTCAGGGAATTGCGTACAAGAGTCAGGATGTCATGTTGCTGTTTTATAGGACTTTGTGTATTGCGTTCAATTCTGGTCACCACATTACAGCAAGGATGTTGAGGCTTTGGAGAGGGTGTAGAGGAGGTTTTCCAGGATGCTGCCTGGATTAGAGAGTATGAGCTACAAGGTGAGGCTAGAAAAACTCAGGGATTTTTTTCTGCAATGAAGGGTCAAGGGGAGACATGATAGAAGTTTGCAAAATTATGAGCGAAATAGACAGGTTTGGCAGCCAGAATTCTAAAAGGGCAATGAAAGTCAAAAAAAATGAGCCTGAAAGCTCTATGTCTCAGTGCG
>NW_025204478.1:0-9487 GCF_004010195.1 Chiloscyllium plagiosum | reverse complement strand
CCTGTTCCGATGTTGGATATTTCTGTGAGATGAATTGTTTTATTCGTCAGATCCTGTAACCGAGCCGAGCATCTCCGTGAGAGCTGACAGCGAATCAGTCAACATCAGCTGCACAGTTCCAGACGGTGTCCCTACAGGCCGCTTTCTGTTGCTAAAGGACACAGTTCCCATCATCAACAGCACCATCAGCCAGCAATCCTTCACCTACACCATTCCGAACATCACTGTCAGCAGCCAGGGCCAGTACATATGTTCCTACAAAACCCAGGTTTCAGGTCGTTGGATACCCTCATTTCAAAGTCGCCCTGTAACTGTCGCACGTGAGTAAGGCTTCCACTGGCTCTGTAAGACGTGAATATTCGGAACCCGTGTCCTAGATCGTGACTAATCCTGCAAGATAGATATTTACAATGTATTTCCAACATTAGAGTAGACTTCCTGTGAAAGAGTACATTTATAAGGTAAACAGTAACGTTCTATTTGCCTTTCTTGCTCCATGCTACCGAGTGACTCTGTCCAGATGCCTACAATACCAGCTGGCAAAGTCTCGATGTTCACTTCTTGACTGAGTTGGGTTAGCAAGGTTGGCTGGACAGCTGGTCTCCGATGCACAGGGGCACCCAGTGCGTGGGTTTGCTTCCTGCACAGGCAGTGATCAAAGTGAGAATGCAGCCTTCTCAAACTTTGAATGAGGCCCGTGAGCATCTGGTTAATCCACGACTGGTCATCTGTCTTTCTGTCTGTGTGTCTGATGTATTTCTTTGTCCCTGTCTCGGTCTCTCTCCAATAGCAATGCAGAACCTTGTTAACCGCCATAAACAAGAGATGCACAGAGAGGGAGAGACAGAGACAGAGACAGAGGGAGAGGAGAGACCAGTGAGAGAAGAGCAGTTACTCAGTCAGTCTGTCAGTCAGTCTGTCACTTCCTGTATCGCTCTCGGAGAGATTTGCAGACCCTTATAAATCTACATAAAACATGTGTGTATTGGTGTCAGGAAAGTAAATAAACAATGATGGCCTATCAAAGTTAGAATGATTTGGATATCACTGTTCTCAACTGAAGTAATGTATCCACTCTGTTCTCTCAGGGTCAGGTGTGAGATTGGTCAATTCAGACGATCGTTGCTCTGGAAGAGTGGAAATCTTTCACGATGGAAGTTGGGGCACGGTTTGTGATGATGGCTGGGATTTGGCAGATGCCACTGTTCTCTGCAAGGAGCTGCGATGTGGACCCGCCCTGTCAGTGCATGGTAGCACTCAGTTTGGACCAGGTACCGGCAAGATTTGGATGGATGATGTTTCCTGCGAGGGGACAGAGTCCCACCTCCAGTATTGCTCCTTCCCTGGTTGGGGAACCCACAACTGTGGTCATGGTGAGGATGCAGGTGTAATCTGTCACCCAGGTAAGACCCAGCTGTATAACTGAATGGACATCTTCTGTACAATACAGGTCCCCGAAAAGGATCAAAAATCAGAGTGAAGTTACACAAAAGTAAAAAAAAAAAGACCTGTCCTTTTATTTAACTGAAATAACGTTTGTCGCGAATTATGTAAAGAAATCATTTCTCTGTATCTACCCGAGTCCTGGGGGCTTTTGTTGGGGATTGTCCCTGCCCACGTTCTGTCCCTATCCTGGGAGTGTTTGATGGGGTCAGTGTCGAGCACGCATAACACTATCGTGTCTGAGTTGTCTCTATCCTGGAATTAGTAGATGAGGGCTGTGTAAAGGTAACTTTAGCGGCATGCCGCCTCGGTTCTGGGAGAGTTTAATGGGAGTCATTAAACTTAGTTTATAAAAATTGAGGTTGCATTCCTCTGTATCGAATCTCATGTTGTGCATGACTTCAGAGTGTTTGATGGGGTTCTGTGACATGACAGCTTCACTCTTAAGTTAAAAGTGGAAATGTTCTTTTCACTCCTTCTAAACCCATGTTGTGCCTGTCCTGGGAGGTTTTGATGAGGACAGTGCAGAGAAAGCATGATACACTATCTAACTGCATGCATTCCTGGGCTGGGAGGGTAAGATGAGGGACTTGGAGAGGGAGATTTACACTGTATCTCACCCTCAGCGTCCTGGCCTGGGAGTGTTTGATGGGGACAGTATAGAAAGTGCATTGCTCTGTATCTGTCAGATTAGTTCGAGATTCAAACAGTAAACGGAGCTTTACTCGGAAAATACAAATAAATCATAAAGGAAAACAAAAGCTCAGTGTTGATTCCTGACTGGGGTCAATTTGCAAGGTTGGGTGGATGTTGGTTTTCCGACACACAGTCACACACCCATTGTGGGTTCACTTCATTCACACAGGCTAAGATCAAAGACAAGGTCTCTCTTTCTCACATCATCAATCATTCGCTCTCTCCAATGAAAGAACAGAAACTGGGATTGTGCTGCCAGTTTTACCTGTACTACATTATAACTTATAGTTGAATAAATAAAGTGTGCACACATTGACTAACTTGCCAACGAGTGAGCAACGATTAATGATGGAAATTACAACCAGTCACTAGTGTTCTGCACTATACATCTGCATGAAACGTATCTCTGTCACTCACAGAAACAGGACACAACAACAGGAAATCAAAAGGGAATGATTTGGAAAGGCCTGATCATATTCTGAGTAGAAGTAATGGGTCCACTCTGTTCTCTCAGGATCGGATGTGAGGTTGGTCAATTCAGATGATCGTTGCTCAGGAAGAGTGGAAATCTTTCACGATGGAAGTTGGGGCACGGTTTGTGATGATGGTTGGGATTTGACAGATGCCACTGTTCTCTGCAAGGAGCTGCAATGTGGACCCGCCCTGTCAGTGCATGGTAGTGCTCGGTTTGGACAAGGTTCCGGCAATATTTGGATGGATGACGTTTCCTGCAGGGGGACAGAGTCCCATCTCCGGTCTTGCTCCTTCCCTGGTTGGGGAACCCACAACTGTGGTCATGGTGAGGATGCAGGTGTAACCTGTTACCCAGGTAAGAGACCAGTGGATATCTTCTGTGAAACTGAGGTTCCCATATACAATTAACAATAACAGGGAAGAGAGGGAAAAACGTTGAAAGCTTCAATCCAATTGGCGACGGCAAAGAACATGAATAGTTTCTGGCTTACGTTCAAAGAGCAAGAAAGGGAAAAGTAAAACCTTAATCCGCCATGAGCTAATTGTCACAGGGACAACAAGGTGAAAGAGATAACTGTGTGACTCAATGTTTGGTGACCGTGAGAATTGTGTTGAAACCCATGGGATATTTGCAGAGCTACTGGGGAAGGGGCAGCTGTTCCCAAAGAACGTGCTCCACCTGGAACACACTGGAACGGGAGTCCTGGTGAATTGGAAAGCAAGGCCTGTGGATCAGGTTTTGAATGAACTTGTTGTGTGTGTGGTTTCATTTGCCTGGAAAATTAGAACATTAAAGTGGAAGCAGAATGTAGGATTGTAGGTTAGTGATGGTGCAGATTGTTCCAGTTAACTAGATAAAGGATTGATCAAAGGTAACGAGAGAAAGGATTGGTCCACTACAGGATAACAAAGGAAGGCTGTGTGCTGAACCTGAGAGAATGGGTGAGATTCTGAATGATCAATTTGCATCAGTGTTCACTGAGGAGAGGAACATGGTGAATGTTGGGATGACATTGACATCAGTAGGGAAGATGTGTTGGGTAGGCTAGAGATTATTAAGGTGGTCAAATCCCCAGGACAGGATGTGATCTATCCCGGATTGCTGAGGGAGGCAAGAGAGGAAATAGCTGGAGCCCTGACAGATATCTTTGTGGCGTCCTTAAATACAGGTGAAGTGCCGGAGGACTGGACGGTTGCTCATGTTGTCCCCCTGTACAAGAAGTGTAGTAGGGATATTCAGTGTAACTACAGATCAGTGAGCCTGATGTCGGTGGTGGGAAAGTTGCTGGAGAGGGTACTGAGGGATAAGATCTATTTATATGTATAAAAGAATGGGCTTATCAGTGATAGGCAACATGGTTTTGTGCGGGGGGAGATCGTGCCTTGCCAACTGAATAGAGTTCTTCGAGGAAGTGATCAAGTTGATTGATGAAGTCAATGAAGGCTGTTGATGTCATTTACATGGACTTTAGTAAGGCGTTTGTTAAGGTTCCCCATGGTAGACTAATGGAGAAAGTGAAGTCACATGGTGTGCAGTGTGTTCTAGCTAGATGGATAAAGAAGTGGTTGAGCAACAGGAGGCAGAGTGTAGTAGTTGAAGGGAGTTTCTGGAAATGGAGAAAGGTAACCAGTGGTGTTCCACAGGGGTCAGTGTTGGGGGCACTGTTGTTTGTAATATACATAAATGATCTGGAAGAGGGCACTGTTGGTATGATCAGCAAGTTTGCAGATGATACGAAGATTGGTGGAGGAGCAGAAAGCATAAGGGACTGTCAGAAAATACAGGAGGATATAGACAGACTGGAGAGTTGGGCGGAAAAGTGGCAGATGGTTATCAATCCAGACAAATGTGTGGTGACGCATTTAGGCAAGAGTAGTTCTGGTGCGAATTATGCAATGAATGAATGAGCCTTGGGAAAAGTTGATGGGCATAGAGATCTGGGAGTGCAGGTCCATTGTACCTGTAAGTTGCTGCACAGGTGGATAGAGTGGTCAAGAAGACATTTAGTATGCTTGTCTTCAATGAATGGGGTATTGAGTATAAGAGCTGGCAAGTCATGTTAACATTGTACAAGACATTGGTTCGGCCGCATTTAGAATATTGTGTACATTTCTGGTTGCGACATTACCAAAAGGATGTGGACGCTTTGGAGAGGGTGCAGAGAAGGCTTACGAGGATGTTGCCTGGTATGGAAGGTGCTAGCTATAAAGAAAGGTTGAGTAGGTTCGGTTTATTTTCACTAGAAAAAAAGAGATTGAGGGGGGATCTGATTGAGGTTTACAAAATCATGAGTGATATAGACAGGGTGGAGAGAGACAAGCTTTTTCCCAGAATGAAGGATTCAATAACGAGAGGTCACGCTTTTAAGGTGAGAGGTGGAAAATTTGAGGGAAATACACCTGACAAGTACTTCACACAGAGGGTGGTGGGTATCTGGAATGCATTGCCAGCAGAGGTGGTAGAGGCAGGCACGGTAGATTCATTTTAGATGCGTCTGGATAAATGCATGAGTAGGTGGGGAGTAGAGGGATACAGGTGCTTATGAATTGACCGACAGGTTTAGACAGTACATTTGTACCTGCTCAGGCTTGGAAGGGCCTGTTCCAGGGCTGTAAATTTTCTTTGTTGTTTGTTAATACAAGGAACGGACACTACGTGTGAGAGTCATATAGTACTGAGGAAGAAAAAAAGTACGAGGAAATATGATAACAGATCAGACAAAAAGGGTTTAAGTATATTATACATTATCTTTATGCTTGACCCATTTGGAATAAAATGGACAAATCGACAGTGCAAATCTAAGGTAATGAATCAGATATCATAGACGGACAGGAAACATGCTGAAAAGTAGATAAAGAGGGAATCATAAGATTCAGAGATATTTGAGAATTCAGAGAGAGATAAAGCGACAGAGAGAGAGTGCGTGTGTGTGAGAGAGAGACCAGTGAGGGGAAAATTGGTGGGGCAGTACCCTGAATCAGAGATGAAATGGGGACAGTTTTGGACACTAGTTCATCTCGAATGATGTTGCGTCAATGTGGAGCTAAAGACACAGCAAGAGAATAAAGACACATACGAACAAAGATGTGAGATAACCGATCAGCTGTGATCATTTTGAATGTTCGAGCATTCGCAAAAAGACGAATCGCCAACTCCTGCTCCTCGTTTCTATCACTTTCCATTCCTAATGTTTCAGTACATTAACATTAAACAGAATGGTAAACGGGTCTCCAATCACATGATTGACACTCTCCCCTTTATAGTTAACAATGACGAGAATACCCCACACATTCATCAGACAGAATACAATTGCAGATTTCTGAAATCTCCTTTGCCGATTTCCCTCCTTTTAGATCCTTCAATGGAGCCGACAATCTCTGTCAGCCCTTTATTGGCACTCTACGTGGCTGGAGATTCACTCACTATTAATTGCACAGTTCCACACAGCAACTTGACTGGACATCTGGAGTTGTTGAAGGACTCGAATTCTCTCATCATCGGACAAGGAGCCCTCACATATGTCACTGAAAACGTCACCACCAGCGACCAAGGGAGCTATCAATGTTCCTATCGGCCTGAGGTGGCAGAGGAATGGTCACCCAGCTCTCTGAGTCAACCTGTTAATATTGTTGTTACAAGTGAGTGTGTCTTGTGTCAGTTATGGACAAAGTGATGACTGACCTGCAGATGCTAGCGATCAGAGTCGGATGGTGTGGTGTTGGAAAACCAAAGCGGGTCAGGCAGCATCTGAGGAGCCCCAGAGTCGACGATTCGAGCATAAGGTCTTCATCAGGATTGAAGATGCTAATGAAGGGCTTTTGCTCGAATCATCGACTTTCCTGTTCCTGGATGCTGCGTGACCAGCTGTGCCTTTCCAGTACCACACCTTTCCACTTGTGTCTGTTTTGTCAAATGAACCAATTCCTGAATTGTTCCAATGTGTTTTGATGATATTTTCTGGCGGGAGAACCTCCACGCTCAGACATGATTCATTTTCAGCTGTGTTTTATTTAGGCAAGTATTGTTCAGAAAATGCAACAGTTACTTCCTTTGCTCGGCAGTTTCCATGTTTTCGAAAGGGTGACCCCTTTGTTCTGGACTCCCCCCTCCATCCGGAATACCGTTCCGAGAGTTACCCTGTCCAGTCTTGTGAAAAGATCTACTAGATTTGCTCAAGGAGATACACCTTATGGTTGGGTCATGTAGTCTCATGACAGCAATGTGCCATCACACTGCTACAGTCAGCGGGATTAGGACACGCGGAGTGAGTGACAATGTACAGCAGATGCAGTGTCATGTGGATAAGCGAGAGGGTATCCAGGCAGTGCAAAGTGTCAGGAAGGTCGATTAGGATCCAAACGGGGTTAGATGGGGAAGGCAGGGAGGTAAAAATGAACCTGGGTGTTCCTCTAACCAGTCACAAACAGTAATTGTGGCCGGTGTAGCAGGGAATGAAGAAAGCAAATGGAATCTTGTCCTACATAGGAAGAGGATTCAGTTCCAGGATGGGACATCTTGATAGCACACCTGGACTTTTGTGTGTGCACCTTGGGTCTCCTTATCTGCAGGAGGATGTTCTGGTTACAGAGATAGTTCAACGAAGGTTTCCCAGACTGTTTTCTGGGGTGGCAGGGCTGACATATGAAGAGAGACTGAATTGGTTCGGACTATGGTCACTGGTGTTTGGAAGAATGGTGAGGGATCGCATAGAAAGTTTAAAAAATTCTAAAAGAACTAGACAAGGATAAACACAGGAAAGATGTTCCAAACCACGGGCGGAGTCCAGAATCAAAGTCTAAAGAGGACAGAGTGGGATTGAGAAAAGGTGTAATGTCTTCACTCAGAGAGTGGGGAGCCTGTGCGATTCTCTGCTTCAGGAAGCGGGCGAGGTCAAAATGTCCCATGCTATTCCAGTTAGAGTCGGAGAGATGTTTTACAGATTACAGCGAGAAAGCACAGGAGCAGTGGACTGAGTTGAATAATGAGGAACGATATTATTGAATGGGCGAAGTCAACTTGAAGGGCCGAATGGCCGACTCCTGTTCCGATGTTGGATATTTCAGTGAGATGATTTGTTTTATTCGTCAGATCCTGTAACCGAGCCGAGCATCTCCGTGAGAGCTGACGGCGAATCAGTCAACATCAGCTGCACAGTTCCAGACGGTGTCCCTACAGGCCGCTTTCTGTTGCTAAAGGACACAGTTCCCATCAGCAACAGCACCATCAGCCAGCAATCCTTCACCTACACCATTCCGAACATCACTGTCAGCAGCCAGGGCCAGTACACATGTTCCTACAAAACCGAGGTTTCAGGTCGTTGGATACCATCATTTCAAAGTCGCCCTGTAACTGTCGCACGTGAGTAAGGCTTCCGCTGGCTCTGTAAGACGTGAATATTCGGAACCCGTGTCCCAGAGCGTGACTAATTCTGCAAGATAGATATTTATAATGTAATTCCAACATTAGAGTAGGTTTCCTGTGAAAGAGTACATTTATAAGGTAAACAGTAACGAGATACCCCTTATGGTTGGGTCATGTAGTCTCATGACAGCAATGTGCCATCACACTGCTACAGTCAGCGGGATTAGGACACGCGCAGTGAGTGGCAAATACAGCAGATGCAGTGCAATGTGGACAAGCAAGAGGGTACCCAGGCAGTGCAAAGTGTCAGGAAGGTGGATAAAGATCTAAACGGGGTTAGATGGGGAAGGCAGGGAGGTAAAAATGAACCTGGGTGTTCCTCTAACCAGTCACGAACAGTAATTGTGGCCGGTGTAGCAGGGAATGAAGAAAGCAAATGGAATCTTGTCCTTCATAGGAAGAGGATTCAGGACCAGGATGGGACATCTTGGTAGCACACCTGGACATTTGTGTATGCACCATGGGTCTCCTTATCTGCAGGAGGATGTTCTGGTTACAGAGATAGTTCAACGAAGGTTTCCCAGACTGTTTTCTGGGATGGCAGGACTGATGTATGAAGAGAGACTGGATTGGTTAGGACTATGGTCACTGGTGTTTGGAAGAATGGTGAGGGATCTCATAGAAAGTTTAAAAAATTCTAAAAGAACTAGACAAGGATAAACACAGGAAAGATGTTCCAAACCACGGGCGGAGTCCAGAATCAAAGTCTAAAGAGGACAGAATGGGATTGAGAAAAGGTGTAATGTCTTCACTCAGAGAGTGGGGAGCCTGTGCGATTCTCTGCTTCAGGAAGCGGGCGAGGTCAAATTGTCCCATGTTATTCCAGTTGGAGTCCGATAGATGTTTTACAGATTACAGCGAGAAAGCACGGGAGCAGTGGACTGAGTTGAATAATGAGGAACGATATTATTGAATGGGCGAAGTCAACTTGAAGGGCCGAATGGCCGAATCCTGTTCCGAATGTTGGATATTTCAGTGAGATGATTTGTTTCATTCGTCAGATCCTGTAACAGAGCCGAGCATCTCCGTGAGAGCTGACGGCGAATCAGTCAACATCAGCTGCACAGTTCCAGACGGTGTCCCTACAGGCCGCTTTCTGTTGCTAAAGGACACAGTTCCCATCATCAACAGCACCATCAGCCAGCAATCCTTCACCTACACCATTCCGAACATCACTCTCAGCAGCCAGGGCCAGTACACATGTTCCTACAAAACCCAGGTATCAGGTCGTTGGATACCATCATTTCAAAGTCGCCCTGTAACTGTCGCACGTGAGTAAGGCTTCCGCTGGCTCTGTAAGACGTGAATATTCGGAACCCGTGTCCCAGAGAGTGACTAATTCTGCAAGGTAGATATTTACAATGTAATTCCAACATTAGAGTAGGTTTCCTGTGAAAGAGTACATTTATAAGGTAAACAGTAACATTCCGTTTGCATTTCCTGCCCCGTGCT
>NW_025204477.1:1177-9487 GCF_004010195.1 Chiloscyllium plagiosum | reverse complement strand
AAAAGGGGAGCGGGAGAGCATGCGAGACAGAGAAAGGGAGAGCATGAGGGAGAGTGAGAGTGCGAGCAAGGTAGAGAAAGGGAGAGTGAGAGAGCGAGCGAGGCAGAGAAAGGGAGAGCGCGAGAGTACAGAGAAAGGGAGAGCGAAAGGATGCATGCGTGGCAGAGAAAGGGAGAGCGAGAGAGCGAGCGAGGCAGAGAAAGGGTGAGCGGGAGAGTGAGCGAGGCAGAGAAAGGGAGAGCGGGAGAGTGAGCGAGGCAGAGAAAGGGAGAGCGGGAGAGCAAGCGAGGCAGAGAAAGGGAGAGCGAGAGAGCTAGAGAGCGAGCGAGGCAGAGAAAGGGAGAGCGAGTGAGCGAGCAAGGCAGAGAAGGGGAGAGGGAGAGAGTGAGCGAGGCAGAGAAAGGGAGAGCGAGCGAGTCGGAGAAGGGGCGAGCGTGAGAGCGAGCGAGGCAGAGAACGGGAGAGCAGGAGAGTGAGAGCGCGAGAGTGCAGAGAAAGGGAGAGCGAGCGAGGCAGATAAAGGGAGAGCGGGAGAGTGAGAGCGTGAGAGTCTAGAGAAAGGGAGAGCGAGTGAGGCAGAGAAAGGGAGAGCGAGAGGACGCATGTGTGGCAGAGAAGGTGAGGGCAAGAGAGCGAGCGAGGCAGAGAAGGCGAGAGCAGGAGAGTGAGAGAGCGTGCCAGGCAAAGAAAGGGAGAGCGAGCGAGGCAGTGAAAGGGAGAGCAGGAGAGCATGCGAGGCGGAGAGTGAGAGAGCGAGAGATTGTGCGAGGCAGAGAAACGGAGAGCGAGAGGACGCATGCATGGCAGAGAAAGGGAGAGCGAGAGAGCGAGCGAGGCAGTGAAAGGGAGAGCAAGAGAGCGAGTGAGGCAGAGAAAGGGAGAGTTGGAGAGCGAGAGAGACTGTGCGGCAGAGAAAGGGAGAGCGAGAGCGCAAGCAAGGCAGTGAAAGGGAGAGTGGGAGAGCGAGCGAGGCAGTGAAAGGGAGAGCGGGAGAGCGTGCGAGGCAGAGAAAGGGAGAGCAGGTGAGGCAGAGAAAGGGAGAGCAAGAGGGAGAGTGAGAGTTCGCGCGCGAGCAAAGCAGAGAGAGGGAGAGTGAGAGAGCGAGCGAGGCAGAGAAGGGGAGAGCGAGAGAACGAGCGAGAGAGTGATCGATGCAGAGAAATGGAGAGCTAGAGAGCATGCGAGGCAGAGAAAAGGAGAGCGAGAGAGCGTGCGAGGCAGAGAAAGGGAGAGCGAGAGAGCTTGTGCAGCAGAGAAAGGGAGAGCGAGAGCGCGAGGAAGGCATTGAAAGGGAGAGCGGGAGAGGATACGAGGCAGAGAAAGGGAGAGTGGGAGAGCGAGAGAGCGTGTGAGGCAGAGAAGGGGAGAGCGAGAGTGCGATCGATGCAGAGAAAGGGAGAGCTAGAGAGCATGCGAGGCAGAGAAAAGGAGAGCGAGAGAGCGTGCGAGGCAGAGAAAGGGAGAGCAGGCGAGGCAGAGAAAGGGAGAGCATGAGGGAGAGTGAGAGTGCGAGCAAGGCAGAGAAAGGGAGAGCGCGAGAGTACAGAGAAAGGGAGAGCGAAGGATGCATGCGTGGCAGAGAAAGAGAGAGCGAGCGAGGCAGAGAAGGGGAGAGTGAGAGTGCGAGCGAGGCAGAACAAGGGAGAGTGAGAGAGCGTGCAAGGCAGAGAAAGGGAGAGCGAGAGAGCCTGTGAGGCAGAGAAAGGGAGAGTGAGCAAGGCAGAGAACGGGAGTGTGAGAGCGCGTGCAAGGCAGAGAAAGGGAGAGCGAGAGAGCAAGCGAGGCAGTGAAAGGGAGAGCGAGAGAGCGTGTGAGGCAATGAAAGGGAGAGCGAGAGAGCGAGCGAGGCAGAGAAGGGGAAAGCGAGAGAACGAGTGAGGCAGAGAAAGGGAGAGCAGGAGAGTGAGAGCGCGAGAGTGCAGAGAAAGGGAGAGCGAGTGAGGCAGTGAAAGGGGGAGCGGGAGAGTGTGCGAGGCAGAAAAAGGGAGAGCAAGAGGGAGAGCGAGAGAGCGTGTGAGGCAGAGAAAGGGAGAGTGAGCAAGGCAGAGAAAGGGAGTGTGGGAGAGCGTGCAAGGCAGAGAAATGGAGAGTGAGAGAGCAAGCGAGGCAGTGAAAATGAGAGCGAGAAAGCGTGCGAGGCAATGAAAGGGAGAGCGGGAGAGCGAGCGAGGCAGAGAAAGGGAGAGCGAGAGAGCGAGCGAGGCAGGGAAGGGGAAAGCGAGAGAACGAATGAGGCAGAGAAAGGGAGAGCGGGAGAGTGAGAGCGCGAGAGTGCAGAGAAAGGGAGAGCGAGTGAGGCAGAGAAAGGGAGAGCAAGAGGACGCATGCGTGGCAGAGAAGGTGAGAGCAAGAGAGCGAGCGAGGCAGAGAAGGCGAGAGCAGGAGAGTGAGAGAGCGTGCCAGGCAAAGAAAGGGAGAGCGAGCGTGGCAGTGAGAGGGAGAGCAGGAGAGCATGCGAGGCGGAGAGTGAGAGAGCGAGAGATTGTGCGAGGCAGAGAAACGGCGAGCGAGAGGACGCATGCATGGCAGAGAAAGGGAGAGCGAGAGAGCGAGTGAGGCAGAGAAAGGGAGAGTTGGAGAGCGAGAGAGCCTGTGCGGCAGAGAAAGGGAGAGCGAGAGAGCGAGCAAGGCAGTGAAAGGGAGAGTGAGAGAGGATGCGAGGCAGAGAAAGGGAGAGTGGGAGAGCGAGAGAGTGTGTGAGGCAGAGAAAGGGAGACCGAGAGAGCGAGCCAGGCAGTGAAAGGGAGAGCGGGAGAGCGTGCGAGGCAGTGAAAGGGAGAGCAGGTGAGGCAGAGAAAGGGAGAGCGAGAGAGCGAGCGAGGCAGAGAAAGGGAGAGCAAGAGAGCGAGTGAGGCAGAGAAAGGGAGCGTTGGAGAGCGAGAGAGCCTGTGCGGCAGAGAAAGGGAGAGCGAGAGAGCGAGCAAGGCAGTGAAAGGGAGAGTGGGAGAGGATGCGAGGCTGAGAAAGGGAGAGTGGGAGAGCGAGAGAGCATGTGAGGCAGAGAAAGGGAGAGTGAGAGAGTGTGTGAGGCAGAGAAAGGGAGACCGAGAGAGCGAGCGAGGCAGTGAAAGGGAGAGCGGGAGAGCGTGCGAGGCAGAGAAAGGGAGAGCAAAGCAGAGAGAGGGAGAGTGAGAGAGCGAGCGAGGCAGAGAAGGGGAGAGCGAGAGAACGAGTGAGGCAGAACAAGGGAGAGCGAGAGAGTGATCGAGGCAGAGAAAGGGAGAGCTAGAGAGCATGCGAGGCAGAGAAAAGGAGAGTGAGAGAGCGTGCGAGGCAGAGAAAGGGAGAGCGAGAGAGCTTGTGCAGCAGAGAAAGGGAGAGCGAAAGCGCGAGGAAGGCAGTGAAAGGGAGAGCGGGAGAGGATGCGAGGCAGAGAAAGGGAGAGTGGGAGAGCGAGAGAGTGTGTGAGGCAGAGAAAGGGAGAGTGAGAGAGTGAGCGAGGCAGAGAAAGGTAGTGCGAGAGAGCGAGCGAGACGAGAAAGGGAGAGCAGGCGAGGCAGAGAAAGGGAGAGCATGAGGGAGAGTGAGAGTGCGAGCAAGGTAGAGAAAGGGAGAGCGCGAGAGTACAGAGAAAGGGAGAGCGAAAGGATGCATGCGTGGCAGAGAAAGGGAGAGCGAGAGAGCGAGCGAGACAGAGAAAGGGTGAGCGGGAGAGCGAGCGAGGCAGAGAAAGGGAGAGCGAGCGAGGCAGTGAAAGGGTGAGCGGGAGAGCGAGCGAGGCAGAGAAAGGGAGAGCGGGAGAGCGAGCGAGGCAGAGAAAGGAAGAGCGAGAGAGCTAGAGAGCGAGCGAGGCAGAGAAAGGGAGAGCGAGAGAGCGAGCAAGGCAGAGAGGGGAGAGGGAGAGAGCGAGCGAGGCAGAGAAAGGGAGAGCGAGCGAGTCGGAGAAGGGGAGAGCGTGAGAGCGAGCGAGGCAGAGAAAGGGAGAGCAGGAGAGTGAGAGCGCGAGAGTGCAGAGAAAGGGAGTGCGAGCGAGGCAGATAAAGGGAGAGCGGGAGAGTGAGAGCGTGAGAGTCTAGAGAAAGGGAGAGCGAGTGAGGCAGAGAAAGGGAGAGCGAGAGGACGCATGTGTGGCAGAGAAGGTGAGAGCAAGAGAGCGAGCGAGGCAGAGAAGGCGAGAGCAGGAGAGTGAGAGAGCGTGCCAGGCAAAGAAAGGGAGAGCGAGCGAGGCAGTGAAAGGGAGAGCAGGAGAGCATGCGAGGCGGAGAGTGAGAGAGCGAGAGATTGTGCGAGGCAGAGAAACGGAGAGCGAGAGGACGCATGCATGGCAGAGAAAGGGAGAGCGAGAGAGCGAGCGAGGCAGAGAAGGGGAGAGCGAGGCAGAGAAAGGGAGAGCGAGAGAGCGGTGCAGAGAAAGGGAGAGCGGGAGAGCTAGAGAGCGAGCGAGGCAGAGAAAGGGAGAGTGAGAGAGTGAGCAAGGCAGTGAAAGGGAGAGCGAGAGAGCGAGCGAGCCAGAGAAAGGGTGAGCGAGAGCGCGTGCGAGGCAGAGAAAGGGTGAGCGGGAGAACGAGCGAGGCAGCGAAAGGGAGAGTGAGAGAGCGAGCGAGGCAGAGAAAGGGAGAATGGGAGAGCGAGCGAGGAAGAGAAAGGGAGAGCGAGAGAGCGAGTGGGGCAGAGAAAGGGAGAGCTGGAGAGCGAGAGAGTGAGCGAGGCAGAGAAATGGAGAGCGAGATAGCGAGCGAGGCAGAGAAGGGGAAAGCGAGAGAGCGAGCGAGGCAAAGAAGGGAGAGCGTGAGAGCGAGCGAAGCAGAGAAAGGGAGAGCGGGAGAGTGAGAGCGCGAGAGTGCATAGAAAGGGAGAGCGAGAGAGCAAGCGATGCAGTGAAAGGGAGAGCGAGAGAGCGAGCGAGGCAGAGAAGGGGAGAGCGAGGCAGAGAAAGGGAGAGCGAGAGAGTGAGCGAGGCAGAGAAAGGGAGAGCGAGCAAGGCAGAGAAAGCGAGAGCGAAAGAGCGTGTGAGGCAGAGAAAGAGAGTGTGAGCAAGGCAAAGAAAGGGAGAGCGAACGAGGCAGAGAAAACGAGAGTGAGAGAGCGTGTGAGGCAGAGAAAGGGAGTGCGAGCAAGGCAAAGAAAGGGAGAGCGAACGAGGCAGAGAAAGTGAGAGTGAGAGCACGAGCAAAGCAGATAAAGGGAGAGTGAGAGCGTGAGCAAAGCAGAGAAAGGGGGAGTGAAAGTGAATGAGGCAGAGAACGCGAGAGCAAGATCGTGTGAGGCAGGGAAAGGGAGAGGGTGAGCGCGAGGGATACAGAGAAAGGGAGAGCGAGGCAGAGAAAGGGAGAGCGAGCGAGGCAGAGAAAGGAAGAGCGAGAGAGCGAGCGAGGCAGAGAAAGGGAGCGCAAGGGAGTGCATGCAAGGCAGAGAAAGGAGAGCGAGAGAATGAGCGAGGCAGAGAAAGGGAGAGCGAGAGAGCGAGCAAGGCAGAGAAAGGGAGAGCAAGGGAGTGCATGCAAGGCAGAGAAAGGAGACCGAGAGAGCGAATGTGGCAGAGAAAGGGAGAGCGAGAGAGCGAGCGGGGCAGAGAAAGGGAGAGCGGGAGAGCGAGAGAGCGAGCGAGGCAGAGAAGGGGAGAGCGAGGAGAGCTAGAGAGCGAATGTGGCAGGGAAAGGGAGAGTGAGAGCAATACAGCGCAGAGAAAGGGAGAGCGAGTGAGGCAGAGAAAGGAGAGCGAGAGAGCGAGCGAGACAGAGAAAGGGAGAGCAAGAGAGCGAGCGAGGCAGAGAAGGGGAGAGCGAGAGAGCGAGCGAGGCAGAGAAGGGGAGAGCGAGAGAGCGAGCGAGGCAGAGAAAGGGAATGTGAGTGAGCGAGCGAGGCAGAAAAAGCGAGTGTGACAGTGAGTGAGGCAGAGAAAAGGAGAGTGAGTGAGGCAGAGAAGGGGAGAGCAAGGGAGCGCATGCAAGGCAGAGAAAGGGAGAACGTGTGAGGCAGAGAAAGGGAGAGCGAGAGAGCAAGCGAGGCAGTGAAAGGGAGAGTGAGAGAGCGAGCGAGGCAGAAAAAGGGAGAGTGGGAGAGCTAGAGAGCATGCGAGGCAGAGAAAGGGAGAGCGAGCAAGGCAGAGAAAGGGAGCGTGAGAGAGTGTGCAAGGCAGAGAAAGGGAGAGCGAGAGAACGTGCGAGGCAGAGAAAGGAAGAGCGGGAGAGCATGCGAGGCAGAGAAAGGGAGAGGGAGGCAGAGAAAGGGATAGCGGAGAGCGAGCGAGGCAGAGAAAGGGAGAGCGGGAGAGCGAGCAAGGCAGAGAAAGGGAGAACGAGAGAGCAAGCAAGCCAGAGATAGGGTGAGCGAGCGAGCATGCGAGGCAGAGAAAGGGAGAGCGAGAGAGCGAGCGAGGCAGAGAAAGGGAGAGTGAGAGTGCGAGCGAGGCAGAGAATGGGAGAGCGAGCGAGGCAGAGAAAGGGAGAGCGAGAGAGCGGGGCAGAGAAAAGGAGAGCGGGAGAGCTAGAGAGCGAGCGAGGCAGAGAAAGGGAGAGTGAGAGAGTGAGCAAGGCAGTGAAAGGGAGAGCGAGAGAGCGAGCCAGAGAAAGGGTGAGTGAGACCGCGTGCGAGGCAGAGAAAGGGTGAGCGGGAGAACGAGCGAGGCAGCGAAAGGGAGAGTGAGAGCGCGAGCGAGGCAGAGAAAGGGAGAATGGGAGAGCGAGCGAGGAAGAGAAAGGGAGAGAGAGAGAGCGAGTGGGGCAGAGAAAGGGAGAGCTGGAGAGTGAGAGAGTGAGCGAGGCAGAGAAAGGGAGAGCGAGAGCGCGAGCGAGGCAGAGAAGGGGAACGCGAGAGAGCGAGTGAGGCAAAGAAGGGAGAGCGTGAGAGCGAGCGAAGCAGAGAAAGGGAGAGCGGGAGAGTGAGAGCGCGAGAGTGCAGAGAAAGGGAGAGCGAGTGAGGCAGTGAAAAGGAGAGTGAGAGCATGCGCGGCAGAGAAAGGGAGAGTGGGAGAGCGAGCGAGGTAGAGAAAGGGAGAGTGGGAGAGCTAGAGAGCGTGCGAGGTAGAGAAAGTGAGACCGAGTGAGGCAGAGAAAGCGAGTGTGAGAGAGCGTGCAGGGCAGAGAAAGGGAGAGCGAGAGAGCAAGCGAGGAAGGAGACCGAGAGAGCGAATGTGGCAGAGAAAGGGAGAGCGAGAGAGCGAGCAAGGCAGAGAAAAGGAGAGCAAGGGAGTGCATGCAAGGCAGAGAAAGGAGAGCGAGCGAGCGAGGCAGAGAAAGGGAGAGCGAGAGAGCGAATGTGGCAGAGAAGAGGAAAGCGTGAGAGCGAGCGAGGCAGAGAAAGGGAGAGTGAGAGAGCAAGCGAGGCAGAGAAGGGGAAAGCGAGAGAGTGAGCGAGGCAAAGAAGGGAGAGCGTGAGAGCGAGCAAAGCAGAGAAAGGGAGAGCGAGAGAGTGAGAGCGCGAGAGTGCAGAGAAAGGGAGAGCGAGTGAGGCAGTGAATGGGAGAGCGAGAGAGCAAGCGATGCAGTGAAAGGGGGAGCGAGAGAGCGAGCGAGGCAGAGAAGGGGAGAGCGAGGCAGAGAAAGGGAGAGCGAGAAAGCGAGCGAGACAGAGAAAGAGAGAGCGAGAGAGCGAGCGAGGCAGAGAAAGGGAGAGCGAGCAAGGCATAGAAAGCGAGAGCGAAAGAGCGTGTGAGGCAGAGAAAGAGAGTGCGAGCAAGGCAAAGAAAGGGAGAGCGAACGAGGCAGAGAAAACGAGAGTGAGAGAGCGTGTGAGGCAGAGAAAGGGAGAGTGTGTGAGGCAGAGAAAGAGAATGCGAGCAAGGCAGAGAAAGGGAGAGCGAGAGAGTATGCGAGGCAGAGAAAGGGAGAGTGAGAGCGTGAGCAAAGCAGAGAAAGGGAGAGTGAGAGTGAATGAGGCAGAGAATGCGAGAGCAAGATCGTGTGAGGCAGGGAAAGGGAGAGGGTGAGCGCGAGGGATACAGAGAAAGGGAAAGCGAGAGAGCGAGCGAGGCAGAGAAAGGGAGAGCAAGGGAGTGCATGCAAGGCAGAGAAAGGAGAGCGAGAAAGTGAGCGAGGCAGAGAAAGGGAGAGCGAAGAGTGAGCGAGGCAGAGAAAGGGAGAGCAAGGGAGTGCATGCAAGGCAGAGAAAGGAGAGCGACAGAGTGAGCGAGGCAGAGAAAGAGAGAGCGAAGAGTGAGCGAGGCAGAGAAAGGGAGAGCGAGAGAGAAAGTGAGGCAGAGAAAAGGAGAGCGAGAGAGCGAGCGAGGCAGAGAAAGGGAGAGCGAGAGAGCGAATGTGGCAGGGAAAGGGAGAGTGAGAGCGTGACAGTGCAGAGAAAGTGAGGGCGAGTGAGGCAGAGAAAGGGAGAGCGAGCGAGCGAGACAGAGAAAGGGAGAGCGAGAGAGCGAGC
>NW_025204477.1:0-1001 GCF_004010195.1 Chiloscyllium plagiosum | reverse complement strand
GGGAGAGCGAGAGAGCGTGTGAGGCAGAGAAAGGGAGAGTGAGAGAGTGAGCGAGGCAGAGAAAGGTAGTGCGAGAGATCGAGCGAGGCAGAGAAGGGGAGAGCGAGAGAGCGAGCGAGGCAGAGAAGGGGAGAGCGAGAGAGTGAGCGGGGCAGAGAAAAGGAGAGCGGGAGAGCGAGCGAGGCAGAAAAAGGGAGAGTGGGAGAGCGGGAGAGCATGCGAGGCAGAGAAAGGGAGGGCGAGCGAGGCAGAGAAGGGGAGAGCGAGAGAGTGTGAGGCAGAGAAAGGGACAGCGGGAGCGTGAGAGCGCGAGAGTGCAGAGAAAGGGAGACCGAATGAGGCAGGGAAAGGGAGTGTGAGAGGATGCATACGTGGCAGAGAAAGTGAGAGCGAGAGCGCGAGCGAGGCAGAGAAGGGGAGAGCAGGAGAGTGAGAGAGCGTATGAGGCAGAGAAAGGGAGAGCGAGAGAGTGTGCGAGGCAGAGAGCAAGAGTGTGAGCGAGGCAGAGAAAGGGAGAGCAAGAGTTCGAGCGAGGCAGAGACCGTGAGTGAGTGAGTGAGCGAGTGAGTGAGGCAAAGAAAGAGTGAGTGATGGAGGGAGAGAGAGATTGTGTGTAAGGAAGTGACAATGTGGGAGAGGGAGAGAGTGTGAAAAGGAGAATGAGTGTGTGTGTGAAAAAGAGGAAGGATGGGGAATGAGACAGTAAGTGAGAGAGAGTGAAACTGAGGAAATGTGGCTGTGTGATAGAGAGTAAGGATGAATAAGAGACAGACAGGGAAATTAGAAAGCATATTTACATGTGTAATGGTATGTTTATTTATGTGCATGCCCTTTGCCTGAAGAGCTTGAACGAGGAGTCTCTGTCTGGGGATAAGAGTTAGCTTTTTAGAACTGCGATGAGGAGAATAGTCTTCATTAAATAGGTTGTAGATCTTTGTTATTCTTATCTCTGACCCTCTCATTCAGTAGATTCAGTGCTGCAAGTTTATTCAATGCATCTA
>NW_025204476.1:8415-9487 GCF_004010195.1 Chiloscyllium plagiosum | reverse complement strand
GCCCAGTGCTGGCAAATGGAGCTAAATTAGGTTAGGATATCTGGTCAGCATGGACAAGTTGGACCGAATGGTCTGTTTCTATGCTGTGCCTCTCTATGACTCTATGATACTAATTCCCCCTTACACTGACAACTGTCTCCCTTTCAGCGGTCGGTTCCCACCCAGCCTCATAGACGCTAGACAGTCCCAGACCTCCCTGTGAGCCGAGAGGCAATTTTACCCTTCACGTGGATAATGAGAGTCCAGAGAAAGTATATTCCTGTCAGGGTGAAAGGAAAGGCTGGTAGGTATAGGGAATGCTGGATGACTAAAGAAATTGAGGGTTTGTTTAAGAAAAAGAAGGAAGCATATGGCAGGTATAGACAGGATAGATCGAGTGAATCCTTAGAAGAGTATAAAGGCAGTAGGAGTATACTTAAGAGGGAAATCAGGAGGGCAAAACGGGGACATGAGATAGCTTTGGTAAATAGAATTAAGGAGAATCCAAAGGGCTTTTACAAATACATTAAGGGCAAAAGGGTAAATAGGGAGAGAATAATGCCCCTCAAAGATCAGCAAGGTGGCCTTTGTGTGAAGCCGCAGTAGATGGGGGAGATACTAAATGAGTATTTTGCATCAGTGTTTACTGTGAAAAAGGACACGGCAGATATAGAATGTGGGGAAATAGATGGCGACATCTTGAAAAGTGTCCATGTTACAGAGGAGGAAGTGCTGGATGTCTTAAAACACATAAAAGTGGATAAATCCCTAGCACCTGATCAGCTGTACCCCAGAACTCCGTGGGAAGCTAGGGAAGTGTTTCTGGGCCCCTTGCTGAGATATTTGTATCATCGATAGTCACAGGTGAGGTGCCGGAAGACTGGACGTTGGCTAATGTGGTGCCACTGTTTAAGAAGGGCAGTAAGGACAAGCCAGGAACTATAGACCGGTGAGTCTGACCTCGGTGGTGGCAAGTTATTGGAGGGAATCCTGAGGGACAGGATGTACATATATTTGGAAAGGCAAGGGCTGATCAGGGATAGTCAACATGGCTTTGTGCGTGGGAAATCATGTCTCACAAACTTGATTGAGT
>NW_025204476.1:7077-8341 GCF_004010195.1 Chiloscyllium plagiosum | reverse complement strand
GTTGTTTTTCAGACCGGAGGCCTGTGATCAGTGGAGTGCCACAAGGATCGGTGCTGGGTCGACTACTTTTTGTCATTTATATAAATGATTTGGATGTGAGCATAAGAGGTACAGTTAGTAAAAGTTTGCAGATGACACCAAAATTGGAGGTGTAGTGGACAGCAAAGTAGGTTACCTCAGATTACAACAAGGTCTTGATCAGATGGGAGATGGGCTGAGAAGTGGCAGATGGAGTTTAATTCAGATAAATGTGAGGTGCTGCATTTTGGGAAAGCAAATCTTAGCAGGACTTATACACTTAATGGTAAGGTCCCAGGGAGTGTTGCTGAACAAAGAGACCTTGGAGTGCAGGTTCATAGCTCCTTGAAAGTGGAGTCGCAGGTTGATAGGATAGTGAAGGCGGCGTTTGGTATGCTTTCCTTTATTGGTCAGAGTATTGAGTACAGGAGTTGGGAGGTCGCGTTGCGACTGTACAGGACATTGGTTAAGCCACTTTTGGAATATTGCGTGCAATTTTGGTCTCCTTCCTATCGGAAAGATGTTGTGAAACTTGAAAGGGATCAAAAAAGATTTACAAGGATGCTGCCAGGGTTGGAAGATTCGAACTACAAGGAGGGGCTGAACAGGCTGGGACTGTTTTCCTTGGAGCATTGGAGGCTGAGGGGGTGACCTTATAGAGGTTTATAAAATCATGAGGGGGCACGGATAGAGTAAATAGACAAGGTCTTTTCCCTGGGGTGGGGGAGTCCAGAACTAGAGGGGCATAGGTTTAGGGTGAGAGGGGAAAGAGATGGAAGGGTGATCTTTTTCACACAGAGGGTGGTACGTGTATGGAATAAGCTGCCGGGGAAGTGGTGGAGGCTGGTACAATGACAGCATTTGTAAGGCATTTGGATGGGGACATGAATAGGAAGAGATTGGAGGGATATGGGCCACCTGCTGATGAATGGGACTCTTCACAGGAGGCTCCCAAGCACTGAGGATGTCACCTGGACGGGGACGAAACGTCTGCAACACAAATTCCCAGCTCGGCGGACAGAACCACAACAACGAGCACCCGAGCTGCAAATCTTCTCCCAAACTTTGAATGGGACCCTATTAATTTAGGATATCTGGACAGCATGGATGAGTTGGACCGAGGGGTGTGTCTCTGTGCTGTACATCTCTCTGACTCTCATTCCAGATTCCAAAGCCCCTCCCCCGCCTTCCACTTTCATTCCCATCACCCCATTCAACATACCCCATCCCACTCCCATTACCCCCA
>NW_025204476.1:0-383 GCF_004010195.1 Chiloscyllium plagiosum | reverse complement strand
TTTTTTGCCAAAGTCTCGCTCGGAGCACTGGGGCTGAGCCTCAAACACTGAAGGAACTGACCAAATGAATATTGATGTTCCTCAGCGTGTGAGACTGGAGGAAGCGATCCGGGAAGCGGAGGACCGCGGTGAGATGTCTCTGAAAGAATGTAAATGTCGGATTTCGGATCTGGAAAACGCCATCCTCCAAGCTCAGCAAGAGCTTTCCGCACAATGCAAGGAATACGAACGGCTGATGAGCATCAAGCTTGCACTGGACATTGAAATTGGCACCTACATGAAACTACTGGAGACAGAAGAGACGAGGTAAGATAAGGGCTAGTTGCTAATCGCAGCCATCACATTGAGTGCTGTGCAGGCAAATTCCAGTCTGCACTTGCAGT
>NW_025204475.1:0-9486 GCF_004010195.1 Chiloscyllium plagiosum | reverse complement strand
AGAGACTGACTGGGCTGTGAGACAGGAACATCAATTATATAGAGACTGACTGGGCTGTGAGACAGGACCATCAGTTATACAGAGACTGACTGGGCTGTGATACAGGACCATCAGTTATATAGAGAAGGACCAGGCTGTGAGACCGGACCGTCAGTTATATACAGCCTGACTGGGCTGTGAGACAGAACCATCAGTTATATAGAGACTGACTGGGTCAGGGAGTAAGGACCATCAGTTATATCGAGACTGACAGGGCGGCGAGACAGGACCATCAGTTATATAGAGACTGACTGGGCTGTGAGATAGGACCATCAGTTATATAGAGACTGACTGGGCTGTGATACAGGACCATCAATTGTATAGAGACTGACTGGGTTGTGGGACAGGACCATCAATTGTATAGAGACTGACTGGGCTGTGAGACAGGACCATCAGTTATATAGAGACTGACTGGGCTGTGATACAAGACCATCAATTGTATAGAGACTGACTGGGTCAGGGAGTAAGGACCATCAGTTA
The DNA here is from genome assembly GCF_004010195.1 of Chiloscyllium plagiosum. NCBI lineage: Eukaryota > Metazoa > Chordata > Chondrichthyes > Orectolobiformes > Hemiscylliidae > Chiloscyllium > Chiloscyllium plagiosum. Next base: position 8,967 of record NW_025204475.1, on the reverse strand, counting down.
TATAGAGACTGACTGGGTCAGGGAGTAAGGACCATCAGTTTTCTATAGACTGACAGGGCGGCGAGACAGGACCATCAGTTATATAAAGACTGACTGGGCTGTGATACAGGACCATCAATTGTATAGAGACCTACTGGGTTGTGAGACAGGGTCATCAGTTATATAGAGACTTGCTGGGCTGTGATACAGGACCATCAGTTATTTAGAGACTGACTGGGTCAGGGTGTAAGGACCATCAGTTATATAGAGACTGACATGGCGGCGAGACAGGACCATCAGTTATATAGAGACTGACTCGGTTGTGAGACAGGACCATCAATTATATAGAGACTGACTGGGCTGTGAGACAGGAACATCAGTTATATAGAGACTGACTGGGCTGTGAGACAGGACCATCAGTTATATAGAGACTTGCTGGGATGTGATACAGGACCATCAGTTATTTAGAGACTGACTGGGTCAGGGAGTAAGGACCATCAGTTATATAGAGACTGACATGGCGGCGAGACAGGACCATCAGTTATACAGAGACTGACTGGGCTGTGATACAGGACCATCAGTTATATAGAGAAGGACCGGGCTGTGAGACCGGACCGTCAGTTATATACAGCCTGACTGGGCTGTGAGACAGAATCATCAGTTATATAGAGACTGACTGGGTTAGGGAGTAAGGACCATCAGTTATATGGAGACTGACAGGGCGGTGAGACAGGACCATCAGTTATATAGAGATTGACTGGGCGGTGATACAGGACCATCAATTGTATAGAGACTGACTCGGTTGTGAGACAGGACCATCAATTGTATAGAGACTGACTGGGCTGTGAGACAGGACCATCAGTTATATAGAGACTGACTGGGCAGTGAGACAGGACCATCAATTGTATAGAGACTGACTGGGTCAGGGAGTAAGGACCATCAGTTATATCGAGACTGACTGGGTCAGGGAGTAAGGACCATCAGCTATATGGAGACTGACAGGGCGGCGAGACAGGACCATCAGTTATACACAGTCTAACTGGGCTGTGATACAGGACCATCAGTTATATAGAGACTGACTGGGCAGTGAGACAGGACCATCAGTTATATAGAGACTGACTGGGCTGTGAGACAGGACCATCAATTGTATAGAGACTGACTGGGCTGTGAGACAGGACCATCAATTGTATAGAGACTGACTGGGCTGTGAGACAGGACCATCAATTGTATAGAGACTGACTGGGCTGTGAGACAGGACCATCAATTGTATAGAGACTGACTGGGCTGTGAGACAGGACCATCAATTGTATAGAGACTGACTGGGCTGTGAGACAGGACCATCAATTGTATAGAGACTGACTGGGCTGTGAGACAGGACCATCAATTGTATAGAGACTGACTGGGCTGTGAGACAGGACCATCAATTGTATAGAGACTGACAGGGCGGCGAGACAGGAACATCAGTTATATAGAGACTGACTGGGCTGTGAGACAGGACCATCAATTGTATAGAGACTGACTCGGTTGTGAGACAGGACCATCAATTGTATAGAGACTGATGGGGCTGTGCGACAGGACCATCAGTTATATAGAGACTGACTGGGTCAGGGAGTAAGGACCATCAGTTATACAGAGACTGACTGGGTCAGGGAGTAAGGACCATCAGTTATATGGGGACTGACAGGGCGGCGAGACAGGAACATCAGTTATATAGAGACTGACTGGGCTGTGAGATAGGACCATCAGTTATATAGAGACTGACTGGGCTGTGATACAGGACCATCAATTGTTTTGAGACTGACTGGGTTGTGAGACAGGACCATCAATTGTATAGAGACTGACTGGGCTGTGAGACAGGACCATCAGTTAAATAGAGACTGACTGGGCTGTGATACAAGACCATCAATTGTATAGAGACTGACTGGGTCAGGGAGTTACAGAGACTGACCGAGCCCTGAGACAGGACCGACAATTATATAGAGACTGACTGGGTTGGGAGACAGGATCATCAATTGTATAGCGGCTGACTGGGCTGTGAGACAGGACCATCAGTTATATAGAGACTGACTGGGCTGTGAGACAGGAACATCAGTTATATAGAGACTGACCAGGCTGTGAGACAGGAACATCAGTTATAGAGAGACTGACTGGGCTGTGAGACAGGACCATCAGTTATATAGAGACTTGCTGGGCTGTGATACAGGACCATCAGTTATTTAGAGACTGACTGGGTCAGGGAGTAAGGACCATCAGATATATAGAGACTGACATGGCGGCGAGACAGGAACCATCAGTTATATAGACACTGACTGGGCTGTGAGACAGGAACATCAGTTATATAGAGACTGACTGGGCTGTGAGACAGGAACATCAGTTATATAGAGACTGACCAGGCTGTGAGACAGGAACATCAGTTATATAGAGACTGACTGGGCTGTGAGACAGGACCATCAGTTATATAGAGACTGGCTGGGCCGTGAGACAGGACCATCAGTGAAAAAGAGACTGACTGGGCTGTGAGACAGGACCATCAGTTATATAGAGACTGACTGGGCTGTCAGACAGGAACATCAGTTATATAGAGACTGACTGGGCTGTGAGACAGGAACTTCAGTTATATAGAGACTGAACAGGCTGTGAAACAGGAACATCAGTTATATAGAGACTGACTGGGCTGTGAGACAGGACCATCAGTTATATAGAGACTGACCAGGCTGTGAGTGTGGACCGTCAGTCATATAGAGACTGACTGCGCTCTGAGACAGAACCATCAGTTATACATAAACCTACTGGGCTGTGAGACAGGAGCATCAATTATATCGAGACTGAATGGGTTGTGAGACAGGACCATCAGTTATGTAGAGACTGACTGGGCTGCGAGACAGGACCATCAGTTATATGGAGACTGACTGGGCTGTGAATGAGGACCATCAGTTTTACAGAGACTGACTGAGCTATAAGACATGACCATCAGTTCTATCCAGACTGACTCAGTGTGCTGAGAGAGCTATTCCGAGGCAGACTGACTGAGCTAAGAGCGTTATACAGAGACAGCAACTCACTGAACTTGGCTGTTCCCGTGTTTGGCTCCTGTGATTGAGCAGGCTGACAATCTCAGTCTGTGAGCTGGAATGTGACATCCCTTCAAAGAATGGTCTGTAACAGCAATAATAAATTGTTTTTCATATTTTATTTTAAAGTAATATAATGATACAAGCAAGCACTGAGATGTGTCCTGGACTACATTTTCATGAAGATGTGATGGATAAAATGAACTTCATGTTAGTTCTGATATATGAGATGTTTATTAATTTCCCCTGTGTGGCTGAGTGATCTTAATAATACAAGGAAAGAACTTTCCCTCTTCTGTGTACTGGGTTACAACTTTCATGGTGCGGGTGGGGGCGGCGGGATGGTAGTCTGACTGTGGAGTTGCGGTTTATCTTGCTTTTCATAAGCCACCGTTTAACCCAAAGCACTTTGCAACCCGTTAAAGAGTTTCTGAATTGTAATCACAGCTGTCATCACTCCCAGTATTACACTGTCAGAGGTGTCTTTTTGCAGGAGATGTTTTACTCTGGTTGCAATAAGAATTCCCAAGGTAATATTCCAGGATGAGCAAGGGGGTTGATGTGCCAGTTAATTATATCCTGACTATCACTAAAACTGATTATACGGTTGTTATCTCTGTCCTGTTTGTACAAGCCTGCTGTGTGTAAATTGGCTGATGTTTTTCCTACATTACTATAGTAACTACAGGTCAAAAAGTAATTCATTGCCCGCAAAGTGTTTTGGAACCTCTTAAGATTGTGTACGATAATCTTAAGCAGCATTTTGAGCTAATCTTATTTTTTTTATTTTCCTTTAGTGTTGCACTGATGGAAGAGACTGTCAGTTTGAATCACATCATTACTAATTATTGTTCCAGCTGAGGCTGGAACAGTGCACTGTCACCGTAGTCCCGTGACTCACGGGGTCACTACATCAAACAAGAACACCCGTTCCAGTTATATACATGATCAGTTTAATCCCTTATCTATTATCAGGAGTTAAATAAAAACATTTATCCACTACGTTTCTGAATAACCACAATTATTGCTTTATTATTAACTCACAACTCATTTAAAGGAGATGCAAGAATGAGATGACATACACAGTTAGTAGATGGGATAAATATTTATCCCTCTCAATATCCTCCAAAATATACAAGTCAGAATAGGACCATCAGTGAGAAAACAGGTTTCTTTGCAGAGATTGACTTTCTGAGAATAAAACTTTCCAACAATGGAATTTGCTTTTGAAGGCAGAAGGCCGAAGTGAAGGATGTTTCACTATCAGTTACCCTTAAGTCCTGGCATGTGTAAGCAGCTTACTAATCACGCACAATCACCTCAGAGACATAGGCTGAAAATTGTAATAAGAGTAGGCCATTCAGCCCTTTGAACCGGCTGATCATCCAATTCAGCCTCCTGTTCCTGTTTTCCCCCAGACCCTTTGATCACTTTATATCCTACTCATACAGACATAGAGTCACAGAGGTGTACAGCACAGAAACAGACCCTTCAGTCCAACTCGTCCATGCTGACCAGATATCCTATTCTAATCTAGTCCCATTTGCCAGCACCTAGCCCTTATCCCTCTCAACCCTTCCTATTCATATACCCATCCAGATGTCTTTTATATGCTGTAATTCAACCAGCCTCCACCACTTCCTCTGGCAGCTCATTCCATACACACACCACCCTGTGTGTGAAAAAGTTGCCTATTACATCTTTCCCCTCTCACTCTAAATCTATGCCCTCTAGTTCTGGACTCCCCCACCCCAGGAAAAACACCTTGTCTACTTACCCTATCAATGCCTCCCCATGATTTTATAAATTTCGATAAAGTCACCCCTCAGCCTCTGATGCTCCAGGGAAAATAGCCCCAGCCTATTCAGCCTCTCCTTGTAGCTCAATTCCTCCAATCCACTTGGAAAACAATGTTTGGGCTCAACCAATTTTTGTGGCAGAGAATTCCTCAGGCTCAACACTCTCTGGGTGAAGAAATTTCTCCTCATCTCTGTCCTAAATGGTGTACCCCTGATTTTACATTATTGGAAACATCCTTCCTGCATTTACCTGGGAAAGTCCTGTTAGAATTTCACAGGTTACTATAGGAGCCTACCCTCATTCTGCTAAGCTCCAGTGAAAAAGTCCTGAACAATCTAGTCAATCCTTCCCAGGAATCATTCTGGTAAATTTCCATTGCCCTCCCTCCACAGTCTTCCCCAAATAAGGAAACCAAAACTGCAGGTCCCTCTGTCCCTGAAAACTCTTTCAAGCAGTGTCATTAAACTATTTTGCGTCTCCATATCCATTCTGCCAAAATGTAACATGTCACATTTGTCTTGGGTGACGACAAGCTTCTTGAGTGTTGTTGGAGCTGCCCCCATGCAGGCAAATGGGTTATTCCATCATACTCCTGACTTATATCTTGTAGGTGGTGGACAGGCTTTGGGGAGTCAGGAAGTGAGTTACTCCTTGCAGTATTCCCAGCCTCTGACCAGCTCTTGTAGCCGCTATATTTTTATGGTGAGTCCAATTGAGCTTCTGGTCAGTGATAAATCCCAGGATATTGATAATGGAGGATTCAGTGATGGTCATGCCACTGAATTTCAAGGGGTGGTGGAAATGGTCATTGCCTAATGTATGTCACATATGAGTATGTGTGAGCTGTGCATGTAATTCTGTTTATGTTTTACAAATGTACAATAATTTGTGAAGTATTATGAATCCATAATAAAACCTGGATTTATTCCACTGTAATCTCTTGTCACCAGGTCAGACAGAATCGACAGTCTCAATATCGGGAATTGGTGCAGCCTGAATATTACCTGCCACTTCTCAGTGAACTGATTGGTGCATCTTCCAAAACTTTACCAATTATCAAGAGTAGACTGATGGGGTTCGAATTGGCCGGATTGGATTTGTTCTGCTTTTTTATGTACAGGATGTATTTGGGCAATTTTCTATATGGTTGGGTAGATACCAGTGTTGTAACTGTACTGGAAGAACTTGACTAGGAAAACAGCAAGTTCTGGAGCACAGGTCTTCAGTGCTACTGCTGGAATGTTATCATAGTGTTTGCAGTATCTAGTGCCTCCAACTGTTTCTTGATACCACGTGAAGTGAATCGCATTGGATGAAGACTGGTATCTGTGATACTGGGACCCACTGAAGGAGGCCGAGATGGATCATCCACTCGGCATTTCTGGCTGAAGATTGCCGCTAATGCTACAGCCTTATCTTTTGCCCTGATGTGCTGGGCTCTTCCAGCATTGGAGATGTGGATATTTGTGGAGCCTCGTCCTCCAGTGAGTTGTTTAACAGTCTACCCTCATTCACGACTGGAAGTAGCAGGACTACAGAGCTTAGATCTGATCCGTTGGTTGTGGGAGCCCTTAGCTCTATCTACCACTTGCTGCTTATGCTGTTTGCCGTGCAAGTAATCCTGTTTGGTGGCTTCACCAGGTTGACACCTCATCTTCAGGTATCCCTGATGCTGCTCCCAGCATGCTGTCCTGTACTCTCCATTGACCCAGGGTTGATGCCCTGGCTTGGTGGTAATGGTTGAGGGGGCGATATGCTGGGCCATGAGGTTACAGATTGTGCTGGAGTACAATTCTGCTGCTGTTGGTGGCCCACAGTACCTCATGGATGCGCAGTCTTGAGTTACTAGATCAGTTTGAAGTCTGTCCAATTGAGCACGGTGACAGTGCCACACAACCCGATAGGGGGATTCTCAATGTGAAGGTGGGACTTTGTCTCCACACGGACTGTGCGGTGGTCACTCTCACCGATACTGTCATGGACAGATACATCTGCAGCTGGCAGATTGGTAAGGATGGGGTCAGGTATGTTTTTCTCTCTTGTTGGTTCCCTCCCCACCTGCCGTAGACCCAGTCTGGCAGCTCTGTCCTTCAGGACCTGACCAGCTCGATCAGTAATGCTGCTGCTGAGTCACTCTCGGTGGTGGGTCAGTGAAACCCCCTACCCAGAGTACATTGTGTGTTCTTGCCACCCTCACTGCTTCCTCTAAGTGTTGTTCAACATGGAGGATACTGATTCATCAGCCGAGGGAGGGTGGTACGTAGTAATCAGCAGGAGGTTTCCTTCTCCACGTTTAACCTGAAACCATGAGACAGCATGGCAACCAGAGTCAATGTTGAGGCCTCCCAGGGCAATTCCCTCCTGACAGTATCCCACTGTGCCACTACCTCTGCTGGGTCTGTCCTGCCGGTGAGACAGGACATTTCCAGGGATAAAATCAACTAGGCAAATGTTTCTGGATTAAGTGTGTAATGATAATTTCCAGGGATGGTAATGGTGGTATCTGGGACATTACCTGTAGGGTATGATGCCATGGGTATGGCTCTGTCAGGCTGTTGTTTGACTAGACTGTGAGATAGCTCTCCCAATGTTGGCATAGGCTCCAGATGTTAATGAGGAGAATTTTGCAGGGTCAACAGGGCTGTTTCTGCCATTGTATTTTCTGGTGCATAGGTCAATCCCAGGTCATCTGTCTGTCCGCTTTCATTTCTCTCAGATTTGCAGATGACAACTTCACTTAATACAACTGAGTGGCTTGCTCGGCCAATTCAGAAAACAGTTGAGAATCAGCCACATTACAGTGGAGTCTGGAGTCAGATGTAGGCCAGATGAGGTGAGGTTGGCAGATTTTCTACCCCAAAGGACATTTATTAGCCAGATGACTGTTTTCTGACAATCGACAATGGTTTCATGGTCATCAGCAGATTCTTAATTCCAGATATTTTTCATTCAATTCAAATTCCACAGTTAGCCGGGGCAGGACTTGAACCAGGCTCCCCAAAACATTGTCTGAGTTTCTGGATTAAGTGTGTAGTGATAATGCCACTAAGCTATTGCCTCATTCCCTCACCTCAATCTTAAATTGGTTCCCATCTATTCTGAGACCATGTCCTATGGTCCTAGACTCTCCCATGAAGGGAAACATCCTCACAGGATTGACCCTGTCAAGCCCTTTAAGAATTCAATGTATTTCAATGTGATCACCTCTCATTCGTTTGAACTCCTTACTGTTTACCATTTCTCAACTTTGGTATCATCTACATATTTTGAAATTTTAGTCTGTATTCCAACATATATTTATGCACATTAAAAATAACAGCACTGACTGTTTGGGAACATTATTGTCTATAAAACAACCTATTACTATGTAAAACTCTTTTATCCAAGCTGACATGGATTGGTTTGTCCCTTGAGCCTCAATTTTCAAGAACACATACTTCTGTATCACTTACTTTAGTTTAGGCTTTGGTGTGCTGAGAACGCTCTCATTGTCCTCCATTTCCGGGCCACTGTCACTGGGATTGTAAACTTCCAAGCTTTCATAGAGTAAATCAAGATCTTCCTCTGCTTCCTGGGTCTGGTCCACAGGATCAGAGTCCAGCACCTTACACACAAAACAGATCAATCACATTTTAGCTATCAGAAATCACACAGCAATGACAATCTGTCCTCTGGTTGAGCAGGACTCCACACTTGTGTCCCTATGAGTCAATACTGTTTCTGTTGACAGCACACATGCCTCTCAGTTCGAAGGTTGAAATCCCTGTCCAAAACATGACCTCAAAGATTTTAGGGCTGATGTCATTGTGATACAGGAAGAGTGCTGAAATGCCAGAGGCAGTGGCTTAAATTAGATGTTAAACAGAAGTCCCATAGGTTCTGACCATCATTTTCATATCCTCCTATCTAATGTGTATGCTGCCAAAAATAAGGTGGAGAATTGCACAAAATAATCATAAATCAATCAAACTAACCTTAGCAGCAGGCAAATTACTGGAAAAGATTCTAAGAAACAGGAGAAATCACCTTAAAGAGGCATAGATAATCAAGGTCAGTCAATGTGGATGTATTATGTGAAGAGGGTGTGCCTCGAACGTGGATTTATTACATGGAGGGG
>NW_025204474.1:8016-9485 GCF_004010195.1 Chiloscyllium plagiosum | reverse complement strand
CTCCTTGGATGCTGCTTGAACTGCTGTGCTCTTTCATCACGAATCCAGTTTCTGATCCATTGGTCCGTTCCTCCACAGATCTGTCAGAAATACTGAACTTTTCCAGCAACTTCTGTATTTATTTGATTTTGAACATCGGCGGATCTTTCGTGTTTTCTTCTTATTTTCTACCAATATGATTTGGCTTAAGATTAGGTTGAATATTTTGAATTTGACTGCGATAGAATAGCCAGATTTCAAAAGCCCGCTACTGCTACTTGGTTCACGTGACCAATGCCTTTCCACTTGATCACTGCGCCCTCCAGCTGCACGGAAGATAAATTATGGCATTATGGCATTCTCTCGATTTGGTAATCAGGAGCGAGATTGTTTGACTTGTTGAAAAAGTAAGATATACTGATAAAATACAGTATATTAAATGGGGAACCATAAGGGAAAGAGAGAACAATGAAAGATAGTGTTCTGGCAAAGTTTAAATGTCATTGCTCAAGATTCAGAAAATGCTAGCATTCACAAACAGGACTGTCCTCTGGCAGGACTGGCAGGACTGTCCTCTGGAAGCATATGAGTACAATTATTCAATGCCCCATGGAGTTTCAAATAAGAGGTGAAGGGAATGTCTTCATTCACAAATTAATCATTCAGTAGAACTCAATACAAGGACACTTGAAGTGATAACCAAGGTGGGCAAGAACACGGAAATATGATACACAAAAGCTACGACAATTTCTATGTGCAAAGTGTCGATTTCAGATACACGGTGGCTTTTGGTAATGATATTTACTGTCCAGAACCAGTCTGCACTGGAATGACTCGAGCCCTACTGTGATGTATTAGAGCTTCAGTTATCTTTAGAAATAGCTGACACTCACTCAGATCATGGAGATTTAGAGAAATCATATTTAAAGCAAATAGTTCATCTTGTACCTGTGAAATCTTTAGGTCATCCTCAGTGGAAGCATTGTGTATAATGCTTGGCCTTATTCTCCAACAAAGACATGTGAAGAGGTTAGGAAGGGCACAGACGCTGCTTACTGAATAGCAAGATATTAAGAAGCCCAGCGACGGGGTGTACTGAGACATAAAAACATCAGAAAGGATAGAAATGATTTTATCCGCATTATGGACAGAATGACGGAGTTTATTCACGACATGTGGAAATGCTGGATCAGAACACTCAAGTTTAAAAGTAAACAAAAGAGATTTTCTCATAACGTGTGGTTTGAAGTGACTAAATCGGGGAAATTCCGTCTTTCAAGTGAATCAACAACTTTAGTTGGAGCTTCAAAACCATTAGTGAATGATTAAGAAAAGATTGGATGAGAGTTTCATCCACTCAATAAAGTTGCTCAATTCCTGAATGACTTTCTGGAAATAAAACGTAGATTTATGACTTCATCGTGTTTTAGAAAACACACGAACAAACATGCAAGGAGGGAATTTACCATTGAAAGAAAGGAAAAGTGTGG
>NW_025204474.1:2821-6993 GCF_004010195.1 Chiloscyllium plagiosum | reverse complement strand
CAGTGACTTGGTGTCACACAGCCAGGAAAATGATACAGATCAAGGTTTTTGCATTGTTGAATTCAATTGTCAGTTTAGCCTTATTTAGGATTTTGAAATTGCCTGTCCTGTACACAGGTGCGTGTCAAAAATATCTGAGTGGAAGAAAGGTGTTCTGAATAATGACATTGAGCACTATGCACTCTCCTCCAGTCTGGAAAACAATTCCTCACAGACAACTTTACACCTCCTGCTGTCACGGGCTCTATTTCCGTTGACTTCAAATCTTCACAGAATTCAACAGACCTTGTTACATCGTCATTTCTTCATTTTTGTTCAGATGACTGTGAGCAGAGTGTCACAGTTGGAGTGTGTTTGCCCCACAACTCAGAGGTAAGACGATACTCTTGGAACCGTCCTGTACTATTTATCATTTCACCAATACCAGGGAGAAAATCTGGGGCTCAGCATAATTTACGCAATTCACTTATTCATAAGGTCAAATGTGGCCGTGGTTCTGTGACGAGGTGGCCGAGAGGTTAAGGCGGTGGACTGCTAATCTATTGTATTCTGCACGCGTGGGTTCGATTCCCACTGTGGTCGTTGTTATCAACAATTTCCAATTTTGCTATCTTTGGATGATCACAGCTGTCCAATGGTCTGTTTATATGCATCGACGTTATAATAAAATCTCAAAGAATAATTTGAGTCTGTTGCCTAAACTGCATTGAAATGTAGATTGAATTGGGACAATGAAAAGGAATGCGATTGTCTTTTCCAAGTCAAGTTGCTGTGAACTTTTATCGTATGAAAGAGATCCAGGAGAACCAAATAACGGGAGATGCGAAGTGCATGTTGATGCATGCGATTCTTAATGAGTGTTTTGTCAAATGAAATTTGTAGCAGTTGGGTAGAAGTGATTCATCTTGGTGAAAAGAGCACAGAGAGACAGCACGAAACAATGGAGATATTTCAAAAGTGGCAGGGGCTGGGTGTAGGGGCACCCGAGAACTGGCTGTAAATGCACAATAGAGAATTACCGATGTGGGTGCCGTGTATGGGCACGGACAGACTTACACATTGGTCTTATCCTTTCCCCTTGCTCTCGCCATTGATGAATGCTGGACATAAGACACACATAATCACAAGACGTGGGAAGCAAACTCCCTCTCGTTATGCACACAGTTGATGCATCATATTGAACTATGAACAACTGGAGAAGTCAGCAAATTAACTGCAGGGACTGAATCTAAATTGTGTATCAATAACCGCAGATTTATGCAGCATAAACATGAAAACTGATTTGAAATGTCTTTATACGCATGTCATTAACAGACGGTTCGTTCTACTACCCGTGTGGCTGAAAAAAGTAGACACCACATTTCAAGGTGGATGACAACATTACCAATTTTGTTCAGAAATTGAGATCTATTTGATCATTTGACACAGTGACCAAGTTTAATTGAAATAATACAAACAAAATTCCCTCACGTGAAATAAAAGAGTGATTCCATTACAAACATTTTCCGTGCTAAGGAGCAGTTACTCAACATGAAAAATAGAATGTGATTTCTAGTGAGCATACGTCAATTAGCACGCTTATCTTGCTTCCGATTGACTGCAATATGCACATGCAAAATAAGTTTTAAGAAAGAAGTCATTTGGAAATAATGAGTCGGTGGTGATTAAAAGTAATATTAGGTTCTCATGATGTGGATATTGCACCAATGGCTCCAGTGGTGGAAATGGTCAGTGGGCAGTATTTCTATGATGGTATAGAGGTGTGTGATCTGCCAGTGATGGGAGCTCCCACCTCATCTGGAGCAGCGTCTGTTGACATGGACCAGGGAGTATTGTGACATCAGTCTGGAAAAGCTTTTATTGACATGAAGCCGCAGGGAGCATTGGGACATCAGACTGGTAGATCCAACTTCAACTGGACCGCTTCTATTGACATGGAGCAGGGAGCATTGGGACATCAGACTGGGAGCTGCAACTTCAACTAGAGTAGCTTGTATTGACATGGAGCAGCAAGGAACATTGGAACGTCAGGTTGTGAGCTCCAACCTCTCTTGGAGCAGCTTGTATTTGCATGGAAGAGGAGGGAGTATTGGGACATTAGGCTGGAGGAAAGGGTATTCAACTATTTCAATCTGAAGTAAAATAGGTTTCAACAACTCAGCTGTTAACTGATTTATGAAGATTCTGTCATGGGAAAATAATTAATTCATTAGATATTAAAGACAAGTCCTGCAAATATTCAACTCAGGAAAACGAATTGGTACAGAGAGAAATGGGAGTGATGTTTCAAGTCTTTGACTTTTCTTTTCTGGCCGACTCTGCACTAGATTACATCACCAGAAGGACGTTTTTACTCATTTCATGTCATTCAGTTTCCTGCAAATACGGACAGGTCATTAACATAATCTAAATCTGAAAATTACTGGCAATATGCGATGTTATGATTAGGCTGGAGTTTACCTCTAATTATGGTGAAAACGTAGCAAAGTCAGTTGCAATTTCCTTGATCAGCAGTGACCTCATTGATTGGCTGATCATTTTTTTAGGACAATGTGAAGTGAATCATTGATGCTGATTCTCTTTGTTCTTTGTTCATCTTGTGACTGTTACTTTTATTGCTCCTGTCATTGTTAGCATCACAGCTCTGTAGCGTGTAAAATGTCAGCTGTGCATCTGGCCAGTGGTACAGCCATTCGTATAGCTGGCTACGGATCAGGCGGGTGCAGGTTCGACTTTTGCTTGGCGCAAGCGCATTGTGGAGATTCAGCACACATCCAAACTAATCTTTTTTGTTACACTGAGGTGGATAATGTTTGAAATTTTCATCTCCAGGAACGAAAATTCTTTTACTGTCTACGATCAGTTAAACATTACCAAGGATTATCAAAGTTAAAAATCACATGGCATCAGATTGTATCGAACACGCATATTTGGAAGCACCAGTGTTCCATGCACTGTTTCTTCATCAGGTGGTTGTGAACTGTTGGACTCTAATATGGCTTTGTGAAATTTTTAAATTTGTCCACCCTAGTCCAATACCAACACATCGAAGTCATGGGTACCATCGACACCACGAACGGTCGGTTAAAGTCCAGATGATCTTCCACAACATCGCACAAATTGACACACGCATCAAGTTTCTGCAGAAAGACACCTACCTGATGAAGGAGCCGCTCTCTGAAAGCTAGTGTTTCCAAATAAACCTGCTGGACTATGTCCTGATGTTGTGTAATTTTTAACTTTGTCTACCCAACTCAAACACTGGCACTTCCAAATCATAGAGAACATCAGTCATGTCGCAGCGCTGTCAGAGAAGGCAATCCTGGAATAGCCTCACCCATTGCTCATAGGTACGTTTCATTTTCAGAAACCAACCCACTCAATCGCTGCAGCTCCTGTGTATGAAAAGCACAGAAAAGAAATAGCTGAGATTCAGTTTTGACAGTTCTTTGAAACTCTTTGGGAAGTGGAATCAGAGGAGAATGAAGGATGAACTGTCCCACTGTGTAGAGAGAGGGAAACACTTTTACCTTCATTCAAGGGCTGGGGTATTGACTGATTTAAGGCATTAAACAGATTCCTGGTAGAGCTGCGCTCTCTGCATCAGGAACAAGAAGTCTTGATTTCCTGAACGGTAATGAAATCCAGGCCACTCAGTCAAAGCGCCAAATACTAACGACGAGACCGCCAGGGCTGAGGGCAGAAGCAGTTACACAGTTTCTTCAAAACGCGGTTTTTGGAATTATGTCACTGCAGATATATTTGCCCTCAAAAATGATTGCATTATCGAATGTTTACAGCACAGAAATGGGTCCCATCATCTCACTTCCCAGCACTAGGTCTGCAACCTTGTAATCTCTGACGTTTCACGTGTTCATTTCAATGCTAATTTCTTTGGAACGTTTTAATCTCGTAAGACACAATAAATTGGATTGAAGTTTGAGATGGGAAAAATGTGTTCACACCCGGTCGGGGAACTGAATCCCATTTTTACCCACAGGCTGAAGCACGCAGACACATTTCCCCAAGAGTGATACAGGCCTCGGGAGAAAACAAGCAGAAAGTAACATTTCACCCACTTGACTGATGTTGTCCCATTTCAGACTTCAACACCAGCAAAGAAAGGAAGCATTCAATCCCTCCCGTCCCAGTGTTCCTTGCCCATTCTTTCC
>NW_025204474.1:0-1659 GCF_004010195.1 Chiloscyllium plagiosum | reverse complement strand
AAGGATGCTTTGAGGCATGGTACATTGGTGAAACTGAGCAGAGGCTACAGCAACGGATGAATGGGCACTACACATCTATCAACAGACAGGTGTGCCCCTTCCCGGTTGGAGAGCACATCAGTGGTCCAGGATATTCCACCTCGGCCTTTGGGGTGACAATCCACCAAGGCGGAATTCGGAGCAGGCAGCAGCTAAAAGTGCCCGAGCAGAAGTTGATAGCTAAGTTCGGTTTCCATGAGGATGACCTCAACCGGGACATTGGATTCATGTCACAGTACAGGTGATCCAATTGCTCTATCTACACACAGAGACCCTGCTACACAGATACGCACACACACATATATACGTTGTGGGGTGAATTTGTACTTGCAGAGTTATATTGTACTTTGTTCAAAAACTACATTAATCCATTTCAGCCTCTGCTAAATCATTTATTAAAATTAGAATCAGTCTAAACATTATGGAAAAGACAGCAGCACACGGGGGCTGACACCAATTGTTCAAGTTCAGCTGAGAATTTAACTTTAAAATAAAAAGTTTTGGGCTTTACAATTGAAAGATGTGAAGCTAACATGGTTATTCTAACAGATGGGAGACTTAGCAAACTATCTTGGTAATTTTCAATGTATAATTTCAGTTACATCACACTGCAAATTTGTGCTATAAATTCTGTGCTTTATAACAGTGTACTACACAACCACCTGACGAATAAGCACCAGTCGGAAAGCTCGTACATCCAATTAAACCTGTTGGACTGTAACCTGGTGTTGAAAATGTGTTGCTGGAAAAGCGCAGCAGGTCAGGCAGCATCCAGGGAACAGGAGAATCGACGTTTCGGGCATAAGCCCTTCTTCAGGAATCCTGACGAAGGGCTTATGCCCGAAACGTCGATTCCCCTGTTCCCTGGATGCTGCCTGACCTGCTGCGCTTTTCCAGCAACACATTTTCAGCTCTGATCTCCAGCATCTGCGGACCTCACTTTCTCCTGTAACCTGGTGTTGTGTGATTTTCAAATTTGCTCACCTCAGTCCAAAACTGGTCTCTCCAAGTCATTCGATACGAGGCGCTCTGGTCACAGAACCAACCTTTCTGCATCCAAATTACTAATTCCTTGAAAAATGATCAATAAGGATCATTTTTGTAGGACTGAGTCTGAGCAGACAAAAGCAACTGATTTCAGTGTTTCTTCCCATTTGATTTCATCTCCGATATGAAATTCTCACTGACTCTGACAGAACTGCTATCTTTGCTGTTTTGTAATGTCAGGAATTCATGTTAAATTTAACATTTTTATAAGGAGCAACAAATCTTTTTTCCCTGACTGGAAATCAAGATTGGAAAATAGCAGTGAAAGAGCTGAATTTCAGCACATGTGCACCAAGGAAGACATATGCAATGTTTACAACTTTTCTTGGTGACTTTGTTTTTGCCTTTTTGGTTCAGTTGAAAAATGACAGTCATTGAGTTTTTAAAAGCGTGGCGAGAGGCCCTTCAGCCTATTGCATCAGTATCAGTCATCAAACATCTAGTTTAGAAACACAGTTTCCAGCACGTGACTCATCGCCTGGTGAGTTCTAACATTTCACATCTTCAGTTAAATTGTTATTCAATTTCTTAAAGGCTTAAGTGGAAGAAAACACCTCTGTGAACTAACAGTTC
>NW_025204473.1:4968-9485 GCF_004010195.1 Chiloscyllium plagiosum | reverse complement strand
TGGATGAGGGCGTAGAAGGGTGGGTTAGTCGATGTGCAGATGACACTAAGGTCGGTAAAGTTGTGGATAGTGACGAAGGATGTTGTAGTTTACAGAGAGACATAGATAAGCTGCAGAGCTGTGCTGAGAGGTGGCAAATGGAGTTTAGTTTGGACAAGTGTGAGGTGATTCACCTTGGTTCGAGTAAACTGAATGCAAAGTAATGGACTAATGGTAAGAGTCTTGGTTGTGTAGATGAGAAGAGAATTCTTGGTGTCCAGGCACACAGATCCTTGAAAGTTGCCACCCAGGTTGAGAGGGTTGTTAAGAAGGCAGACAGTGTTATAGCTTTTATTAGTAGAGGGATCGAATTCCAGAACCATGAGGTTATGCTACCCCTGTACAACACTCTGCTGTGGCTGCACTAGGAGTATTGTGGACAGTTCTAGTCACCGCATTATAAGCGAATGTGGAAGCTTTGGAAAGGTTGCAGAGGAGATTTACTCGGATGTTGCCTTGTATGGAGGGTAGCCCTTGCAAGGAAAGGCTGAGAGAATGAGACATAATAGAAACATATAAAATAATCAGAAAGGTTTGATAGGGTGGACAGGGAGAGCCTTCTTTCCAAGTATGATGACGGCGAGCACGAGGGGACATAGCTTTAAATTGAGGGATGATAGATAGAGGACAGATGTCAGAGGTAGTTTATTTAATCATAGAGAACTAAGGTTATGGAATGCTTTGCCTCCAACGGTAGTAGATTCGCCAACTTTAAGTACATTTACGTCGTGATTGGACAAGCATATGGAAGTACATGAAATAGTATAGGTTAGATGGGCTTCAGATTGGTACGACACGTCGGACCAACATCGAGGTCCGGAGGGCCTGTACTGCGCTGTATTGTTCTACGATCTATGACTAATATCCAATTCGCATCTTCCTTTTCTAACCAATTCAATGTTTGTATTCTCCCACAATACCTTCAACGCATCGAACTGGAGTCCTTTCGCGCGTTAGGCGAACGTGATGACCACTACACTACAGAAACAAGCCGCAGCCGCCCGTCTTGTGGCACAGTGGCATCCAGCACTGAAAGTTGAAGCCAATCTCCGTTTCACCTTTCTGTTTCCAACAGCTCATTGTTGTCCAGCGGAATTGACATCTTGAAAACTGAAAAAAAAGACACGTGAAATTGATGACAAAATATAGACAAGGATGTCGTCAATGTTTGGACAGTAGGGCAAGGTGGAATAGTTTGGGACTACTTTCCCTGCAGCGTAACGGCTGAGATATGATCGTATGGAAAGGCTGTAAACAGAGTATTTACGTGTTTTGCACTAGCTGGAGAGAGTTGAAAACTCGAAAGCATAGGTTTAAGGTGAGTGGGCTGAAATTGACAAAGGACCTGAGGCACATTTCCCACACAAAGGATTGTGCGTGTATGGAATGAGCTACCAGAGGAAGTGGAGGAGGCTATTACACTCAGAAAATTGCAAAGGTAACCGGAAGAGTTTCTGGTTAATAACGGTTTAGAGGGATTACTTCCTCACTCGCCCTCCCCGTTTACATTTTCCTGCTCGTCAGTGATTTAAAGAAAACCAAATGGGTTCGATGTCATTCTGTAGCCTCTCTGTCGATTCCTCCGTTTCAGATCCAACATGACTTAGATCTCAGGGCGCACCTTAATAAAAGCGACGCTATGAAAGCACAAGTTCAAAGGTTCCTCTGAAATTGTATAATTTCTTTCATTGCTGTTGCTGGTTGAATGAGCCACTAACGTGCGAACTGCTCCAAAACATGATTCAGGACCTCTGGTGCCAATTCTCGCACGTTGAATAACGACAGACAGCTTCCAAATGAGGGTTTTCAGAGACGACTTTGGGCTACATTTGACAGACAGACAAGTTCAGGAATCCGTGGTGCGCTGTGACACCAGCGCATCAGCTTCTTTCCTGTCTTTGAACCGGGCCGCCTGCGCAAGGAATGCAAAAGCGGTACTGCTTTTCGTGGACGGAACAGAAGGCGGTAACTACACTCTCAAACAGAATGGCATATGATCAGAACCAGGTTGGAGAAAAACTTTACAATGCTTTGCAAAGTAATTAAATGGAATTGCATTACATTACAGTTCACTGCGAGAGCAGATTTGTTCAAGCAAATTCGAAGGCAGGTTTGCAGATGGGAAAGCAAGCAAGAAAGCTCCGTTCTTGTCCATGTAAAAGGCAGCAGCTGAAGAACGAAACAGTTTCTGCCCAGTTTCGAACTGGGGACCTTTCGCGTGTGAGGCGAACGTGATGACCACTACACTACAGAAACAAGCCGCCGGCACCCGACCTGCGGTTCAGTGGCATCCAGCACTGAAAGTTGAAGCCGTTCCACGTTTCACCTTTCTGTTTCCAACAGCTCGTTGTTGTCCAGCGGAATTGACATCTTGAAAACGTAAAACAAAGACCCGTGAAATTGATGCCAAAATACAGACAAAGATGTCGACAATGTTTGGACCGTAGGACGAGTTGGAATAGTTTGGGACGACTTTCCCTGCAGCGGAACGGCTGCGACATGATCTGATGGAAGGCTTGTAAATTGAGTATTTACGTGTTTTACCCAAGTTGGGGTGAGTTGATCGCAGTCTGTGGCACAATCATTTAGTCTGTTCGACTGCTCACGGGAAAGGTAGTATTGTGAAACACTGTAGAAACGAACGACTTCCTTACTTTTGCTCCGACTGACCATACTCTGTGAAATTTTCCCAGGTCCTCAGATGAGGATTTTTGCTGCTGGAAGTTACCTCAGAAACCCTGTCAACTCGAAATGTATTGAGCCAATCGCAAAAAAGAAAGCATTTAACACGGAACACAAACAAAACTGGCATACCTCATGTATTTTCGGACGCAGCGAAGCATGAATGCTAAATGTGAGACAGTCCGGGGGCATGAGTCATAAAGTAATCTCACAACTAACAACAGGGCGATTCCAAACTACTCTTTCAAACATACTGCAGCCTAAGTGCACCACCACTTCCCAGACAATGCTGTAAAGAGAGAAAGAAAGAACATAATAAGAATTGGCCATAAAACGTGAATTTCACCAATCACAGTCTCGATTAGATTACCTTTCCCTTCCGATGTCTCCAGGACGGAAATGAAGGAAATGGGAGAAATTCAATAACATATGACATCGAAATTCATTGGAACGATTAAATCCCATTAGCCAGAAAACCAAATAACGACGAGTCGAGTCACCGCAGGACTTTGTTTCACAACAGCCATGAAATAACAGTCTCCATTCGGTTCCAGTGTAAGCTCAACTTGCCTGGAAGGGCAGAGCTGTTTGCGATTTTCCGCGCGGGAGGCGAACACTATCATAACTACAGAGACACTTTGAAATATTTGGCACTATCCCACACAACATTTAATTCCGTAGGAAGCAAACCCATTTTTCTTTTGTTTTCAACATCAATATACCGTGGGGACAGAAACAGCATTTTAACGAGCTGCAGCGTTGGAGTTGATCATCAGAGATGGCAGTGGTGAGATTCGAACCCACTCCCCTTTCGAGAGTGGAAGCTGAATCGAGGGCCATCGACCACTCGGCCAACCTACCAGCCGGCCGCGCGCCCCATTGTCTTGCATTTCCAATTGTGCTCCTGCATAACGACAGACGCAAAGTCACATGGAAAGGGTTCCATGATACCTCTCCGACTGGCAAAGCTGCTGCGATGTGCCCGTCTGCAATGTCAATTTCGCAGTAGATAATGATAGCCCTTCAACCTAGACAAAAATCAATGGTAGGCTGAGTCTATCTTCTCAGACTCTTTTCAGCTACAATTGTATCTGTGGGTGCGTGAGAATATATGTTCGGTGATGATTTGGTCAAATAACCATGAGCTGCTTGACATTACTGCAATTTCGATTCTTGCTTTGCTAAATGATTTCACCCATTGCTCGAAACAGGACGACTTTCACGTTTACACGGACTACAGGGGAAATGCACAAAGCTGAGCAGGCCGTGTTGCACATCATACCGTGCAGCATAGGTTCAGTCACTGTGTCTGTTTTGCAGAATAAGAGTCCCAAAGAAGGTTCTCCACCCTAAAAGCGGAGGTAGCATTACAATCCGAGAACGACAGATCACATTGCGAGGATGCTCTGACCACGGAGCAAGTTCGAGATGCCACTTTCCTTGCCTTTTACCTTAACCGTGCAATTTGCTGCAGAGATGTTCACTCCTGGACATGAGTTGGAAACCTGTGTGGAAATCGACGAGAAGCGACTCAATACATTTTGCTAAATTCCATGGTGCTTTGTAGAAATGCAGTTTCTGTTCACCTCAATCTAAAAAGCATTTTCTGAACATAGTAACAGAAGTCACCCCACCCCACCCCCACTCCAGAAGAGGTGCTAACTGCCCTTGAGTGCTTTTTGTTCTCGATGTGAAGAGCTCTCACGCCTGAGTCACCTACACGTCTCTGGTTGCTGAGTGAATCACAAAGAAGGAATTTCACCAGAGCTGCAACTGCCTCACTTCCCCACACGCCC
>NW_025204473.1:0-3296 GCF_004010195.1 Chiloscyllium plagiosum | reverse complement strand
ATGGGACTTGTTTAATTTTGGCTATGTGGTGAGCATGGACGAGATACACCGAAGTATCTGTTTCCACTAGGTGTACCCCAATAACGTTGTATTGCTTACACCGGCTTTAGAGGATTACTTTTTAGCGGAGCTTGCCGTCGCAGTCTGTGGCACAATCATTTAGTCTGTTCGACTGCTCACGGGAAAGGTAGCATTGTGAAACATTGCAGAAACGAACGACTTCCTTACTTTTGCTCCGACTGACCATACTCCGGGAAATTTTCCCAGATTCTCAGTTGAGGAGTTTTGCTGCTGGAAGTTACCTCAGAAACCCTGTTAATTCGTAATGTATTGAGCGAATCGCAAAACAGAAAGCATTTAACACGGAACACAAACAAAACTGGCATACCTAATGTATTTTTAGACACAGAGATGCATGAATGCTAAATGTGAGACAGTCCGGGGGCATGAGCCATAAACTAATCTCGCAACTAACAACAGGGCAATTCCAAACTACTCTTTCAAACATATTGGAGCCGGAGTGCACCACCACTTCCCAGACAATGCTTAAAAGAGAGAAAGAAAGAACATAATAAGAATTGGCCATAAAAAGTGAATTTCACCAACCACAGTCTCGATTAGATTACCTTTCCCTTACGATGTTTCCAGGACAGAGATGAAGGAAATGGGAGAAATTCAATAACATATAACATCGAAATTCATTGGAACGATTTTCTCATTGGCCAGAAAACCAAATAACGACGAGTCGAGTCACCGTAGGACTTTGTTTCACAACAGCGATGAAATTACAGTCTCCATTCGGTTCCAGTAAATACTCAAGTTGCCTGGAACGTAAAGCAACAGTAAAGCTGTTTGCGATTTTCCGCGCGGGGTGGCGAAGACGATCATGACAGCACAGACACTTCGGAAAAGTCGGCACTTTTGCACACCACAGTTAATTGCCCGGGAAGCACACCCATTTTTCTTCTGTTTTGAACACAAATGCAGCAGTGGTCGAAACAGCATTTTAACAAGCTGCGTCGTTGATTAGCCGAAATGGCAGCGGTGGGATTCGAACCCACGCACTCTGTCGAGACAGGAGCCTTAACCCAGCGCCTTAGACCGCTCGGCCACACTACCCGCCAGCCGCGCACCCCTTTTCTTGCACTTCCAATTGTGCTTCTGCATCACAACAGATGCAAAGTCACGTGAAAAAGGTTCCATGATCCCTCTCCGACTCGCACAATTGCTGGGATGTGCCCGTCTGCAATCTCAATTTCGCAGCAGATAATGATAGCCCATCTATCCAGACAAAAATCAATGGTAAACTGAGTATTTCTTTTCAGACTCTTTTCAGCTACAAATGTATCTGTGAGTGCGTGAGAACACATGATCGCATATGATTTGGTCAAATTACCATGAGCTGCTTGACATTACTACAATTTCGATTCTTGCTTTGCAAAATGATTTTAGCTATTGCTCGAAACAGACAACTTTCACGTTTTCACGGAACATGAAACACACCGGACGACAGGGAAAATGCACAAAGCTTAGCAGGCCGTGTTCCACATCATACCATGCAGCATAGTTTCAGTCACTGTGTCTGTTTTGCAGAATAAGAGTCCCAAAGAATGTTCTCCACCCTAAAACCGGAGGTAGCATTACAATCCGAGAACGAAAGATCACATTGTGAGGATACTGTCCTCGGAGCCAGTTCGAGATGCCACTTTCCTTGCCTTTTTGCCTTACCCGTGCAATTTGCTGCAGAGATGTTCATTCCTGGACATGAGCCACATGGATACCAACTGAATTGGAAACCTGTGTGGGAATCGACGAGAAGTGACTCAATAACTTTTGCTAAATTCCATGGTGCTTTTTAGGAATGCAGTTTCTGTTCACCTCAATCTAAAAGCCAGTTTCTGAACATAGTGACAGAAGTCAAAAGGTAATTACCTCACCCCACCCCCACTCTGGAAGAGGTGCTAACTGCCCTTGAGTGCTTTTTGTTCTCGATGTGAAGAGCTCTCACGCATGAGTCACCTTCACGTCTCTGGTTGCTGAGTGAATCACAAAGAAGGAATTTCACCAGAGCTGCAACTGCCTCACTTCCCCACTCGCCCTCCCCGTTTACATTTTCCTGCTCGTCAGTGATTTAAAGAAAACCAAATGGATGCGATGTCATTCTGTAGCCTTTCTGTCGATTCCTCCGTTTTAGTTCCAACGTGGCTTAGATCTCAGGGCGCACCTTAATACTAGCGACGCTATGAAAGCACAGGTCCAGAGGTTCCTCTGAGAGTGTAATTTCTTTCGTTGCTGTTGCTTGATTGAATGAGCCACTAACGTGCGAACTGCTTCAAAACATGATTCAGGACCTCTGGTGCCAACTCTCGCACGTTGAATAACGACAGACAGCTTCCAAATGAGGTCTTTCAGAGACGACTTTGGGGGTACAATTTACAGACAGACAAGTTCAGGAATCCGTGGTGCGCTGTGACACCAGCGCATCAGCTTCTTCTCTGTCTTTGAAGCGGGCCGCCTGCGCAAGGAATGCAAATGCGGTACTGCTTTTCTTGGACGGATCAGAAGGCGGTAACTACACTCTAAAACAGAATGGCATATGATCAGAACCAGGTTGGAGAAAAACTTTACAATGCTTTGCACAGTCATTAAGTGGAGTTGCATTACATTTCACTGCAAGAGCAGATTTGTTCAAGCAAATTCGAAGGCAGGTTTGCAGATGGGAAAGCAAGCAAGAAAGCTCCGTTCTTGTCCATGTAAAAGGCTGCAGTTGAAGAACAAAGCAGTCGCTGCCTAGTTTCGAACTGGGGACCTTTTTGCGCGTAAGGCGAACGTCCTACACTACAGAAACAAGCCTCAGCCGCCTCCGTTGTGTCTCAGTGGCATCCAGCACTGAAAGTTGAAGCCATTCTACCTTTCAACGTAAAAGAAAACACGCTTCCAACTCAGTTCCAACACGTTTTCAGCTCAGTTGGTATCAATATGGCTCATGTTTAGGTGTGAATGTCTCTGCATCAAATTGCACGTTATTCGTAAAATGCCGAAAAACCTGCACCAATACCTGTCTCCTGTTTTTAAACAGTTATAGACAGAAACACAAGCACACAACCTTCCACCACTACCCTGTCTCCTACCATTAAGCAGATATATGCAGAAACACACACAACCCTCCATCATCACGCTGTCTCCTTCCATTAAATCGATATACACAGAAACACATCCACCAAAACCCTGTTTCTTGCCAGTAATCAGATATACACAGAAACACACAACACAAGCCTCCACACCACGTTGTCTCA
>NW_025204472.1:6269-9484 GCF_004010195.1 Chiloscyllium plagiosum | reverse complement strand
TAACAACCCTATCCACTTGAGTGGCAACTTTGAGTGATCTATGTACTTGCACACCCAGATCATGCTGTTCCTCCACACTGCCAAGAATCCTGTCTTTAATCCTATATTCAGCATTCGAGTTCGACCTTCCAAAATGCATCACTTTGCATTTATCCAGGTTGAACTCCATCTGCCATTTCTCAGCTCAGCTCTGCATCCTGTCTATGACACGTTGCAACCTGCAGTAGCCCTCTATACTATCGACGACATCTCCAACCTTTGTGTCATCTGCAAATTTACTAACCCACCCCTCAACCTCCTCATCCAAGTCATTTATTAAAAACTACAAAGAGCAGAGGCCCAAGAACAGAGCCCTGCGGCACCCCACTCAACACTGTCTTCCAGGCAGAACACTTTCCATCTACAACCACACTCTGCCTTCTGTCAGCCAGCCAATTCTGAATCCAGATAGCCAAATCTCCCTTGTATCCCATACTTCCTGACTTTATGAATGAGCGTACCATGGGGAACCCTTTCAAATGCCTTGCTGAAATCCATACAGCCTCCCTCCCACCTACCTCCTCTAACCTTACTAAGAGTCTGTAAACTAGGTAAGTTTTCAGCTTTCTTTGTTTTTCCTTTTCTTCCTTTGTTTAGTTCTGTGTGAGCTTTCAGAGTAACGGGTTATGGACATTAGGGCAGTTGCATGTTCCTCCTGCAGAATGTGGCAGGTGAGAGTCACTTCACATGTCTCTGCCAACTACATCTATGGGAAGTACACCCAACTCTAGCTCCTCGAAAACCGAGTTAGGGAACTGGAGTTGGATGCACTATGGATCATCCGGGCAGCTGAGGGGGAAATTGAGAGGATGTACAGAGAGGTGGTCACTCCCCAGACACAGGATAAGGACAATTGGATTACTGTCAGGGGAAGAAAGGTCAGAGCAGGGATCCCCTGTGGCCGTTCCCCTCAGCAATAAGTATACCGTTTTGGATACTGCTGGTGGGGACAGCCTACCAGGGGAAAGCCATAGTTGTCAGGTCTCTGGCACTGAGCCTGGCACTGTGGCTCAGAAGGGAATGGGGGGGAAATAGAAAAGCGCTAGTGGTAGGGGACTCAATAGTTAGATGGATTGACAGGAGATTTTGTGGTCAGGAACGGGACTCCCAGAAGGTATGTTGCCTCGTTGGTTCCAGGGTCCGGGATGTCGCCAATCGGGTTTACAAGATTCTGAAGGGGGAGGGGGAACAGCCAGAAATCGTGGTACATATTGGCACCAATGATATAGCCAGGAAAGGGATTGAGGATCTGAAAAGTGAGTACAGAGAGTTAGGTTGGAAGCTGAAGAGCAGGACCGATAGAGTAGTGATTTTAGGTTTGCTACCGGTGCCATGAGATAGTGAGATGAGGAACAGGCAGCGAATGCAGCTTAACACGGGGCTGCGAGGCTGGTGCAGGAGGGAGGGTTTCAGATACCTAGACCATTGGGATACCTTCTGGGGAAGGTGGGACCTGTACATGAGGGACGGGTTGCACCTGAACTGGAGGGGTACAAATGTCCTGGGTGGGAGATTTATTTGCTCGTGTGATTCAGGAGGGTTTAAACTAATTTGGCGGGAAGGGTGGGAATCAGAGCCACATGTCTGAGAGGGGGTCAGTTGCAGACGTGACAGTGACAGGATATATTGAATCTAAAAGGAAGGTTTGTCACGCGATGAAACAAAGGGATCGATTAAAGTATATATGCTTTAATGCAAGGAGTGTCTGAAATAAGAGTGACGAACTTAGAGCATGGATCAGTACTTGGGACTATGACGTTGTGGCCATAACAGAGACGTGGGTTTCACAGGGGCAGGAATGATTGCTTGATGTTCCAGGGTTTAGAACGTTTAAAAAGAACAGAGAGGGTGGAAAAAGAGGAGGGGTGTAGCATTGCTAATCAGAGAGTGCATCACATCTGCAGGTTGTTGAGGAAGGTTTGTCTACTGAATCCGTATGGGTGGAAGTTAGGAACAGCAAGGGAACAGCCACCGCATTGGGGGTTTTCTACAGACCACCTAATAGCAGTAGAGAGATTGAAGATTTCATAGGCGGGCAGATTTTGGAAAAATGCAAAAGTAGCAGGATTGTTGTTATGGGTGAATTCAACTTTCCCAATATTGACTGGAACCTCCGAAGTGTAGATGGTTTGGATGAATCCAATTTTGTCAGGTGTGTTCAGGGGGTTTCCTTACTCAGTATGTCGACAGACCAATGAGGGGAGAGGCCATTTTGGAGTTGGTGCTCGGCAACGAGCCAGAACAGGTGTCAGATCTCGTGGTGGGAGAGCACTTTGGTGACAATGATCACAACTGCCTCAAATTTAGCATAGCCTTGGAAAGTGAAAGGAGCAATTACCGAGGGAAGATATTTAATTGGGGAAAAGGAAATTATGACACTATCAGACAGGAGTTGGGAGGTATAGACTGGGAGCAATTGTTCCACAGAAAGGGCACAGCAGACATGTGGAGACTGTTTAAGGAGCAGTTGTTGCGAGTGATGCACAAATTTTTCCTCTGAGGCAGGTAAGAAGGGGTAAGATTAAGGAACCTTGGATGACGAGAACAGAGGAACTTCTCGTCAAAAGGAAGAAGACAGCTTATGTAAGGTGGAGGAAGCAAGGATCTAGCGCAGCTTTAGAGGATTACAAGCTTGTAATCCTCTAAAGGATTACAAGGGGCATGAAAAAGGCTTGGCAAGAAGGATTAGGGAGAACCCAAAGGCATTTTACTCATACGTGAGGAATAAGAGAATGATCAGGGAGAAGGTAGGGCCGATCAGGGATAGTGGAGGGAACTTGTGCCTGGAGTCTGAGCAAGTAAGGGAAGCCCTAAATGAGTTTTTTGCTTCGGTTTTCACCAAGGAAAGGGAACGTGTTATAGATGAAAACTTTGAGGAGCTGGGATACAGGCTTGACCAGATCTAGATTGATAAAGTTGATGTGCTCGAAATTTTGGAAAACATTAAGATTGATAAGTCCCCAGGGCCAGACCAGATTGGAGCTGGGATACAGGCTTGACCAGATCTAGATTGATAAAGTTGATGTGCTCGAAATTTTGGAAAACATTAAGATTGATAAGTCCCCAGGGCCAGACCAGATTTATCCTAGGCTGCTCCGGGAAGCAAGAAAGGAGGTTGCTAAGCCGCTGGCAAGGATATTTGCCTCCTCACTCTCCACGGGAGTCGTACCGGTGGA
>NW_025204472.1:0-6164 GCF_004010195.1 Chiloscyllium plagiosum | reverse complement strand
GTTTTGGAAAGAATTCTGAGGGATAGGATTTATGACTATTTGGCAAAGCATAGTGTGATTAAAGGCAGTCAGCATGGCTTTGTGAGGGGCACAGTTCCCTAAAAGTGCTATCACAAGTGGATAAGGCATCTGGCATACTTGTCATCATTGGTCAGGGCACAGAGTATAAAAATTGGCAGGTCATGTTACAACTGTGTAGAAGATTAGTTAACCACGTTTCAATATTGATTCTTGTTCTGGTTAACACTCCCCCATCCCTCACTCACGTACGCGCACACACACACACACACACACAACAAAAAAGATGTGGAGTTTTTGGAGAGGGTGCAAAAAAGAATGTTCCCTGGTTTGGAGAGTATTAGCTATAAGGAGAGATTGAACAAACTTGCTTTGTTTTGATTTGAACATCAAAGTCAACGGGCAATCTGATAGAAGTTTACAAAGTTATGTGAGGAATGTGTAGTCAGAGTCTTTTTCCCAGGGTAGAAATGTCAATTACTAGGGGACATAGGTTGAAGATAAAAAGTGGTAATCTTAAAGAAGATGTGAAATGCAAGTTTTTTTCCATAGAGGGTGATATGAGCCTGGAATATGCTGCCAGAGGTGGTAAACAACGTTTAAAGGGCAACTTGACAGATATAAAAATAGGTAGGGAATAGAGGGGTACCCACTACACAGAGGCAAAAGGTTTTTACTTTAGAAAGGCCATATGTCGGAGGGTACTTCGTGGGCAGAAGGACCTGTTCCCGTGCTGTACAGTACTTTGTTCTCTTTGTTCTTTGTTCTTGGAAGGGACGCAGAGGAGATTCATCAGGTTGTTGCCCGATTTGGTGTAGTTTAACTATGAAGGAATGCTCAGTTTGTTTCGTTGGAGTAAAGAAGGTTGAGGAGGACCTGATAAAGAGGTATAAGATTAGGAGGGGCATGGGCAAGGTGAATAGAAAACATCTTTCCCTTTAGTCCAAGGCCTAATAACAAAGGTGCATAATTTTGAGGCAGGAGGTTTAGAGGGAATTTAAGGAAAAATGTTTTCACCCAAAGGATTATGGGAATCTGGAACACGTTGCCTAGGATGGTTGTTGAGGCAGGAAACCTCACAACTTTTAAAAAGTACTTAGCTGAGCATTTTAAGTGTCATAACATTCAAGTCTATGTTCCTAGTGCTAGAAAGTGAAACTCACGTTAGACTTAGTGGTGCTTAAGCAGTATAGATTTGATGTACTAAAGGACCTCATCAGCTCTATATGATTCTATAATTCCATGATTTTCACTTAACTTGTCTATATTCCTCTGCAGCCTCGTTGTCGCATCCTCACCATTTACCTTCCTACCTAATTCTGTCTCATCTGAAAATCTGACAAGTTTCCTTATCCAGTTTCCTTATCGAGGTCATTAATAATTATGCTAAATAATTGTGGCCCCAACACTAATTCATTTGACATTCCACTAGTTACATGTAATCCTAAAATATCTCCCTTATCTTGCATGCCTTCTATTAATTAGCTAATCCTCCATCCATGCTAATATACTAGCTCCAGCACCATGGGCTTTTGTCTTATTCCTAATGAGTAATACTTTATCAAATGCAAATATGTTACTCACACTGCTTTCCTTTGATCTTTCCTGCTTGTTACTTCCTCAAAAGTGTTCTAGTAATTTGTCAGATGGATTGTTCCTTCATATGTGGACTCCGCTTGATCAAATATATTTCTAAATTCTCTGCAATTACATCCTTTATAATAGATTCTAACAGTTTTCAATATCAATTTCAGAATTCAAAATAAGGAAGTTGCCATTTACAATTATGATGAGTTTTTACTCAGATCGTTGTGAAACTTGCGAAATCTCAACCACAGAGGGCTACGAAAGCTCAGTCTTTGATTGTGCTTAGAGATAGATTTCTGATCACGGTAGTACAAAGTAATGAGGATGGTGTGACTGAAAGGCATTGAAATGTTTAATCAACCGTGATTGTATTAAGTGGCAGAGCAGGGTTGACAAACTAAATGGTGTACTCCCGTTCCTTTGAAATTGAATTGCTGTATTTGGATAGGTTATTGTTGATACAGCACATTCTGTCCCACTGAGCTGGTCAACAGAAGAGAGATGTTAGAGAATAGTCCAGTTGACTACCGAGAAAATAATGTAGAAAAATAGTCTATCATACACACTAGCGCAGAGCAATTAGTGGCTGTCTTACATGGTAGAATATAGATACATTCTTGTCAAAACAGTATATTACAGAATGTGAAGTGTTAATTTAGGTATCTTGATTTAATTATGCTAGATTTGAGTTATTAATTTTGCTATCTTCCAAATTCTAAATTCCCTTTCTTCTGGAGTTCCCACACTTTTTTTCAGATTAATGTTGAACAATATTATAAGTCCTGCAAGTCAACAACTTCCAAGTGCTACAAAGGAGAAGACCAACAGTGCTTCTGCAATGCTATTGCTGCATATAGCCAAGCATGTTGTCGACAAGGAATTATCATCCACTGGAGGAATGCAGACAATTGTCGTAAGAACTATCATTCTATTGATTCTGGATGGTCATTCGTCTTGTATCTTTTGCTGTTATTGTCACTTTCACTTAAATAACAAAAGTTATTTTGTTATTATGCAGGGTTATGCAGGGTTTTAATTAGCATTAATATTCGAAAATTATTTTTCACATTAATGATGATTAGAATAAAAGACTAATTGTTTTTATGGATTTTGATCTCTTTACGAACAAACCTATAAGTTCATAGTACATCTGCACTAATTTTAGTACTGGGGATGGAGAAATTTGCCACTTCCTCATATTCAAGACAGGTTCAGTGAATGGACAACAAACTGATAGATGAAGTATAATGTGTAGAAGAGTGACAGTATTCATTTTAGTCTTAAGAATAGAATAGAACATAGAACAATACAGCACAGAACAGGGTCTTCGGCCCTCGATGTTGCGCTGACCTGTGAACTAATCTAAGCCCATCCCCCTACACTATCCCATCATCATCCATTTGCTTATCCAAAGATTGTTTAAATTTCCCTAATGTGTCTGAGTTAACTACATTGGCAGGCAGGGCATTCCACGCCCTTACCACTCTGAGTAAAGAACCTCTGACATTTGTCTTAAATCTATCACCCCTCAATTTGTGGTTATGCCCCCTTGTACAAGCTAATGTCATCATCTTAGGAAAAGACTTTCACTATCTACCCTATCTAATGCTCTGATCATCTTGTATGTCTCTATCAAGTTCCCTTTCAGTCTTCTTCTTTCCAATGAGAACAGAACCAAGTCTCGCAGCCTTTCCTCATAAGTCCTTCCCTCCAGACCAGGCGACATCCTGGTAAATCTTCTCTGCACCTTTTCCAATGTTTCCACATCCTTCCTGTAATGGGGCGACCAAAACTTTGCACAATATTCCAAGTAGGCCGCACTAGCGTTTTGTACAGTTGCAGCATGACATTACGACTCCAGAACTCAATCCCTCTACCAATAAAACCTAACACACCGTATACCTTTTTAACAGCACTATCAACCTGGGTGGCAATTTTCAGGTATCTATCTACTTGGACTCCAAGATTCCTCTGCACATCCACACTACCAAGAATCTTTCCATTGACCCAGTACTCTGCCATCCTGTTATTCTTCCCAAAGTGAATCACCTCACATTTAGAAACATAGAAAAAATACAGCGCAGTACAGGCCCTTTAGCCCTCGATGTTGCGCCGATCCAAGCCCACCTAATCTACACTAGCCCACTATCCTCCATATGCTATCCAATGCCCGTTTAAATGCTCATAAAGAGGGAGAGTCCACCACTGCTACTGGCAGGGCATTTCATGAACGCACCACTCGCTGAATAAAGAATCTACCCCTAACATCTGTCCTATACTTAAAACCCCTTAATTTAAAGCTATGCCCCCTCGTAATAGCTGACTCCATACGTGGAAAAAGGTTCTCATGGTGAACCCTATCTAAACCCCTAATCATCTTGTACACCTCTATCAAGTCACTCCTAAACCTTCTTTTCTCCAATGAAAACAGCCCCAAGTTTACCTGGGTGGCAACTTTCAAAGATCTGTGTATATGGACACCAAGATCCCTCTGTTCATCCACACTACCAAGTATCCGACCATTAGCCCAGTACCCCATCTTTTTGTTACTCTTACCAAAGTGAATCAACGCACACTTACCTACATTGAACTCCATTTGCCACCTTTCTGCCCAGCTCTGCAGCTTATCTATATCCCACTGTAACCTGCCACATCTTTCCTCACTGTCAACAACTCCACTGACTTTCGTATCATCCGCAAACTTGCTCACCCAACCTTCTAGCCCCTCCTCCAGGTCATTTATAAAAATTACAAACAGCAATGGTCCCAAAACAGATCCTTGCGGTGTATTAGCTTTGATTGCAAGGAAATTGGAGTACAGTAATAAATAAGTCTTACTTAAATTGTATTGGTCTGTGGTGAGATTGCAACTGGAGTACTATGTACATCTTTGGTCTCCATAGTATATTTCAGGAATGAAACATGAAGGATGTTGCCAGGGTTGGAAGGTATGAGCTATAGGTAGAGGCAGAATAGGCTGGGGCTGTTTTCCCTGGAGTGTCAGAAGCTAAGGGGCGATCTTATAGAGGTTTATAAAATCATGAGGGGCACGGATAGGGTAAATAGACAAATACTCTTTTCTCTTGAGTAGGGGAGTCCAGAGCTAGAGGACTCAGGTTTAGGGTGAGAGAGGAAAGATTTAAAAGGGACCTGAGGGGCAAATCTTTCATGCAGAGTGTGTTGCGTGTATGGAATAGCTGCCAGAGGGAGTGGTGAAGACTGGTACAATTACAACATGTAAAATGCACCTAGATGGGTATATGAAGAGGAAGGGTTTAGAGGGATATGGGCCAAGTGCTGGTAAATGAGATTAGGTTAATTTAGGATATCTGGTTGGCTTGGACAAGTTGGACCGATGGGCCTGTATCTGTGTGATACATCTCTATGACCCTAACTTGCATTAGATTGGTCCCTGGGATGAGGGGGCTGTTGTATGATAGACATCTCTGCCCTGGGAAAAAGTCTCTGGCTATCCACTCTATCTTTGCCTCTCATCATCTTGTACACCTCTATCAAGTCACTTCTCATCCTTCTTCACTCCAGTGAGAAAACCCCTAGCTCCGTCAACCTTTCTTGATAGGACAAGCCCTCCAGGCCCGCCAGCATCCTGGTAAATCTCCTCTGCACCCTCTCTAAAGCTTCCATATCTTTCCTATAATGAGGCAACCAGAACTGAACACAATATTCCAAATGTGATCTAACCAGGGCTCCATAAAGCTACAGCATAACCCCGCGGCTCTTAAACTCAACCCCCCGCTAATGAAAGCCAGCACACTATACGCCTTCTTAACAACCCTTTCAACTTGAATTGCAACTTTGAGGGATCTATGGATTATGGACTCCAAGATCCCTCTGTTTCTCCACACTGTCAAGAATCCTGCCTTTAACCCTGTATTCTGCATTCAAATTCAACCTTCCAAAATGAATCAGTTCACACTTTTCAAGGTTGAACTACATCTGCCACTTATCAGCCCTTAAGGTGCCACTCCTGCCCGTCCCTGAGCCACATCTTTTAATAGCTATGATATCCCAGTCCCATATTCCCAACCATGCCTGAGTTCATCTTCCTTGCCTGTAGGCCCTCTTGCATTGAAATAAATGCAGTTTAATTTATCAGTCTTACCTCGTACTCTGCCTTGCTCTTACTTGCCTTGATTATTTGACTTGCTCCTCTTCTCAACTGTATCAAGCTCAGACTTGTCTCTTTTCTCAGTATCTCTTTGGCTCCCCTCCCCCTGCCTGCCACTCTCTTTGCCTCAATCTTTCTAGTTTAAAGCCTCTAGAATAGTGGTAACAAATGTCCCTGCCAGTATACTGGTTCCCTTCCAATTCAGGTGTAAACCGTCCTTCTTATATCGGCCAATTGCACCCCAGAAGACAATCCAATGATCCAAAAATGTAAATCCCTGCCCCCTGCACCAGCGCTGCATGCCGTGCATTCATCTGCCCTCTTCCTCCTATTCGTGTCACCAGAAGTAATCCAGATATCCCTCCCCTTGAGAACATCCTGCCGAATTTCATAGAACATAGAACATAGAAGAACATAGAAGAATACAGCA
>NW_025204471.1:5928-9481 GCF_004010195.1 Chiloscyllium plagiosum | reverse complement strand
GTCTTTCCTGATTTCTCCCGCATGGTTTTTTTATCTATCCCACCTTCCCAGTAAATCTGTTCTTTCCTTTTCTAGTGGTGTTATCTAAAAGTAACCGTCATGTCTGTCTTTTTTATCGGCTTTGTATCAAGTGAACTCTGACCGTGTCCTTCCTAACGTCTTTATATTTCAGTAAACGCTACCGTGTCTTTCACCGTGCCTTTATATCCCCGTAAATTCCAACCTGAGAAAGAATGCTGGGTCCAATTCAACGCACTAAAACTCATCACTAAGCTGTGCGATCTTATTACCGACATAGGAAAGGTGGAAGCAATTTCAATTACAGCTGAATCGATTGGCTGCAGCAGCATCGGGTCAAATCCCAGTCACATACGTGACTGTTGTTCTTATATTTATTTCTTCTCTACGTGTGCCGAAGTAACACAGTGAGGGATCAATTGCTGTTGTCAGACATACATGTAGGGGCGTATTAAATACTGAAGCTGTGAGATCCGAGCAGATTTTATTAACAAAGACCATTCACTGTTCGAAACTCAGGCTCAGGAATTTGTAAGAGAGCGAATTTAAGCGAAAATTGAGCATGGGCGTTTACCCCATGGCGTAACACGAGTTTTTGTGGTTGCTCTGTTGTTCACCTCATTTGTGTATCTTGCCTCATTGAGAATTTTGAAGTTGTCCTCTCTATACAAAAAGCCCGTGCTTTTGCCACATTGTACAAAAGATGCAGTCCAATAACAGCCGATGCTGAGTCAGTTTACTTATCCAAATATTGACCCCTGGAAACAGCACTGAGCACTCTCCTCGACTCTGGAAAACAACTTCCTCACAGATAATGTTCCATTCCCGCTCTCATGGCTCTTTTCATTCCATGGGCTTCCGTTTTTCACGGAATCCGACTAAATAGATCTTGTCACTGTGTCATTTCTTTCCATGTGGTCAGATCTTGTGAACAGAATATCGCAGTGGGAGTGCCCTGGGCCCATAACCCAGAGGTCAGACCATACTCAGGGAACCGTACTCTGCTCTTGATCATTTCATGAACACCAGGAGAAATATCTATGCTCTTCAAAATTTGCTCATCTGTTTTAAGAAGCAAGATCAGCAGTTCCTGGTTCCTGCTTTTGTCGCCACAGGACCAAGATTGTAAATGCTGGAAGCAGTCGAGACTGTCCGCTCTCCCACATCCAATTTATACCCAGGTTGTGTTAAGATGTTGGTCTGAATCGCTTCCTTCTCTTCCCTGTCACTCTGGGATGATGTGAGCTATGAAATCTTTGATGTGAACTGGAGGCAACGTGGAAAAATGTATACACATCAGCTGCGTGAGCGACGGGACTCGCTGTAGTAACATCCCATGCTAATTCAGACAGCAGAAGCCTCCCTGTGACTTCGAGAAGCACAGACTCTGTTCCCGAACAATGGGGAGAGATTCACTCTTTCCTCGCAGTTCTGCATTTTCTATCTGTCTCAGA
This sequence comes from Chiloscyllium plagiosum, assembly GCF_004010195.1. Classification (NCBI taxonomy): domain Eukaryota; kingdom Metazoa; phylum Chordata; class Chondrichthyes; order Orectolobiformes; family Hemiscylliidae; genus Chiloscyllium; species Chiloscyllium plagiosum. The sequence goes on along the minus strand of NW_025204471.1, from coordinate 8,009 downwards.
TGGCATTATTTTCCCAAAAGAAGATGATTTCTTGTGCGTGCACGATCTCCCTTTTCAACACTTTTCCAGAATTTCCATACTTCCCATTCCCGCCAGACCCCTATTCCGCTCCACAAACCCCTGTTTGATAGGGAGCTGAAGACCGCGTTCAAGCTGCTCTCCACCAACACTGCGTGACAATGGAAGATGAGTTCGTCCAGTTATCAATGAAGACCGCCCTGTTCCGGGAAAGCAGCTAGCACAGCCTCCTGGGAGAAGCGAGTCAGAATGGAAAGGAGCTGTTATTAAAACTCTGTGCTTCTTTCACTCTGAAACAGCAGAAATAGCCTTAGTTAACCAAAAAACTCACCTGATTTATGGTTACCACGTCTGGCGCCGTTCTTGTTCGTTTGTATCGGGTGTGATATTGCCTCAGATAGGTGACATACGTGCGAGAGCTCTCGGGTTAACCTTGCAGATGAGCCTTGGAATTTTGCACACCACTTCATTTTTGACTGAGAAGATGTGATTTCGATGAGATCGGGGTCAGATAAAGATTCCAAAGCTTGAAAACATACACAAGCAAGTTCAACAACCGCTTCTTCTCGGCCGTTGCTGCTCTGAGAAATGGATTGTCTGACTTGAAATAATGCTGATCTTGTCAAGGCGTATTTTGTTGACCGCACGTCCTAAACGTAGTAACCTGAATTCCTGAGTCTGGGCAAATTTTATTTTTTCTCACGCTGTGATCTGCATGTCCTTTATTACTATGATCTGCCTTTACCAATCGCAAATAAAGGTTTCTACTGTACTTCGGTCCATGTGACAATCAATCAATCAAAGCACAGTCATTTCCTCATTGCGTGGAGCCAGCAGAGCGAAGGTGAGCTGCATGGCCTGTCTGAAGTGTGACACGTTTGGTGATTCTGATTGCATTTGCAATTAAAACAGCAGAATTGGGGAAGTTACAGAGTGGTTATATTGACACAGCCGGGACTCATCTGTGCCACAGTCTATCACACAATAACAGTGAAGATCTTTTGACGTCACCCTGGAAGGTACATGCTACAAAATCCTGAAGACTGCGGGAAACTGCTGTGGTCAGCGCTAACAGAGCGGCCCAGAGGGATCGTGGTGGGCGCATAATCCAGAAATTAATTGTCGATGACAATTCCAGCTTTCAGTTTCGCTGCCCCAGTTTCGCTATAACAGTGCTGCGTTCTTCGCATTACATATTGATGAGCCTTCTGCGTCCTTACACTCAAAGGTATCTGAAATAGGTACACCCGCCAAATTTATACATTTGAGGAACACACGAAAGAGGTTATGGAAGATTTTTTTGCTGTTGGCTTTCGGTCTGTTATGACCTGCTTTGCAAAGTCACCTGAGCTGGGAATACACTGGTGAAGTTGAGAGAAATCAGTTGTGGCGTGTACCATGCACATGACGCCTTGCAGTTATTCCCCACGCTGTGTCACACAGCAGGGTCCTCAGGTGAAATGAACATCCGTGAATAACATGTGGATCAGTATGTTGGAGGTAGCATTTCGACACAGACACAGTTCCCTATTATGAGAACATGCAGCACTGATGATGAATAAACTCAGAGAGAAGCAAGCGATAGAGATTTACCGTGGACTCGATGGGCTGAACGCCTTCTGTCGGCCCGTGAATGACGTCACACGTCTCTGCCGTCCCTCGACCTGTCTCTGTGACAGAGTGGCTGAGGGAGAAATAATGGCTCGTTTTTAATCCTCCCTTCCGCTTTGGACTGCCTGCAGCCCCGCAGCTCCTGGCTGTGGGGATGGTTCTCATTGAGTGAGGGTTTCATTCGGAGTCGCTTCATCTGGGACAGTTGGGACTCAGATGTTAACTGATGCCCGAGTGCAGCAAATAAATCAATGCCTCTGAGGCAAAAGCCTTTCTGCTGGATTGTTCTGCGAAGATTGATTCTGAACAGCAAATGGGCAGCACAAAAATGCACTTATTTGAATTTTACTGAGGGAAGACAGTCCACAGCCCATTTCTCTCTTTCCTACCAGCTCAGCACCGTTCTATTTCTCTCAAATAAATGATATTTGGAGGATATGCTTCAGAGCATA
>NW_025204471.1:0-417 GCF_004010195.1 Chiloscyllium plagiosum | reverse complement strand
TATAAAATGTTCATGGATTGGTAAGGTCTGGCGTATTTTTCAAGGTGAATCTATGCAAATGGAGCTGATGTCCTAAAATAACTGCAGACAGAAGTTATAGCCTAATGCATAGGAATTGAATCGTCACTTGGAGACGCAACACCTACTTTAAAGATTTGACCACATTCACATGGTATTATGTATATATCGTACATTCTTAACTCCACCCAAGAAATGCACCAAGAAGACTCTGTCCTTTTGTGTTGTTAACCCTCTGTACTTCTCTGCAGCACGCCATTGAAAATAAAATATGCTCGGACCAAAATTCAATTCAGTACAATATTCAAACGGTCCTTTGTGATTTTTTTTATTATTGCGATAACCTTTGTGAATTTGTAACAAACGGTGTAACATGAAACCAGTTCAACATCTATTTTC
>NW_025204470.1:6958-9481 GCF_004010195.1 Chiloscyllium plagiosum | reverse complement strand
TTGTATCAGTTAAGATTCTGTGAATAAACTGCTCTCTGCGTCTAATCATAGTTGCCAGTGTGAGTCTCTCCTTCCAAAAGAACACGCAAAGACGGGACCCTCCGGGTCCGTCTTAACAGTGGTTACTGTACAGTGGGCGGTGTGTCGGGCCGTGATGGTTAATGTACAGTGGGAGGTATGTCTGGCCGAGATGGTCACTGTACAGTATGAGGTATGTCGGTGTGTGGCGGTTACTGTACAGTGGGAGGTATGTCGGTCCGTCATGGCTACTGCATAATGGGAGGTATGTCGGGCCGTGATGGTTACTGTACAGTGGGAGGTATGTCAGGCGGTGATGGTTACTGTACAGTGGGAGGTATGTCAGGCGGTCATGGTTACTGTACAGTGGGAGGCATGTCGGGCCGTGATGGTTACTGTACAGTGGGAGGTATGTCAGGCGGTGATGGTTACTGTACAGTGGGAGGCATGTCGGGCCGTGACGGTTACTGTACTGTTCGAGGTATGACGACCGTGAAGGTTACTGTACAGTGTGGGGTATCTCAGATGTTTACTGTACAGTGGGAGTTATTCCGGGCCGTGATGGTTACTGTACAGTGGGAGGTATGTCGGGCCGTGATGGTTACTGTACAGTGGGAGGCATGTCGGTGTGTGACGGTTACTGTACAGTGGGAGGTATGTCAGGCCGTGATGGCTACTGTACAGTGGGAGGTATGTCCGGCCATGATAGTTACAGTACTGTGGGGCGGTTATGTCAAGCCGTGATGGCTACTGTCCAGTGGGAGTTATGTCGGTCCGTGATGGCTACTGTACAGTGCGTGGTATGTCAGGTGGAGTTGTTTACTGTACAGTGGGAGTTTTGTTGGGCCGTGACGGTTACTGTACAGTAGGAGGTATGTCGGGCCGTGACGGTTTATGTACAGTGGGAGGTATGTCGGGCCGTGACTGTTACTGTACAGTGGGAGGTATGTCAGGCCGTGATGGTTACTGTACAGTGGGAGGTATATCGGGCCGTGACGGTTACTGTACAGTGGGAGGTATGTCAGGCCGTGATGATTACTGTACAGTGGGAGTTATGTCGGTCCGTGATGGCTACTGCATAATGGGAGTTATGTCGGGCCGTGATGGTTACTGTACATTGCATAGTATGTCAGGCGGTGATGGTAAGTGTACAGTGGGAGGTATGTCCGGCCGTGATGGTTACTGTACAGTTCGAGGTATTTCGACCGTGACGGTTACTGTACAGTGTGGGGTGTCTCAGGCTGTGATGGTTACTGTACAGTGGGAGGTATGTCGAGCCGTGACGGTTTCTGTACAGTGGGAGGTATGTCGGGCCGTCATGGTGCAGTACAGTGGGAGGTATGTCGGGCCGTGACGGTTACTGTACAGTGGGAGGTATGTCAGGCCGTGATGGTTGCTGTACACTGGGAGGTATGTCGGGCCGTGATGGTTACTGTACAGTGGGAAGTATGTCGGACCGTGATGGCTACAGTACAGTGGGAGGTATGTCGGCCATAATAGTTACTGTACTGTGGGGCGGATATGTCAAGCCGTGATGGTTATTGTCCAGTGGGAGTTATGACGGTCCGTGATGGCTACTGTACAGTGCGTGGTATGTCAGGTGGTGATGTTTACTGTACAGTGGGAGGTATGTCGGGCCGTGATGGTTACTGTACAGTGGGAGGTATGCCGGGCCGTGACGGTTACTGTACAGTGGGGGGTATGTCGGGCCGTGATGATTACTGTACAATGGGAGGCATGTCGGGCCGTGACGGTTACTGTACAGTGGTTGGTATGTTGGGCCGTGATGGTTGCTGTACACTGGGAGGTATGTCGGGCCGTAATGGTTACTGTACAGTGGGAAGTATGTCGGACCGTGATGGCTACAGTACAGTGGGAGGTATGTCGGGCCGTGATGGTTACTGTAGAGTGGGAGGTATGTTGGGCCGTGATGGTTACGGTACGGTGAGACATATGTCGGGGTATGATGGTTACTGTACATTTGGAGGTATGTCGGACCGTGATGGTTACTGTACAGGGGGCGGTATGTCGGGCCGTGGTAGTTACTGTCCAGTGGGAGGCATGTCGGTGTGTGATGGCTACTGTACAGTGGGAGGTATGTCGGCCGTGATGGTTAGAGTACCATGGGAGGTATGTCAGGCCGTGATGGTTACTGTACAGTGGGAGGTATGTCGGGGTGCGATGGTTACTGTACAGTGAGAGGTATGTCGGTGTGTGATGGTTCCAGTACAGTTGGAGCTATGTCAGGCCGGGATGGGTACTATACAGTGGGAGGTATGTCGGGCTGTGACGGTTACTTTACATTGGGAAGTATGCTGGGCGTGATTGTTCCTGTACAGTGGGAGTTATGTCGGTCCGTGATGGCTACTGTGTAATGCGAGGTATGTCGGGCCGTGATGGTTACTGTACAGTGCGTGGTATGTCAGGCGGTGATGGTTACTGTGCAGTGGGAGGTATATCAGGCCGTGATGGTTACTGTCCAGTGGGAGGTATGTCGGTGAGTGA
>NW_025204470.1:3335-6909 GCF_004010195.1 Chiloscyllium plagiosum | reverse complement strand
ACAGTGGGAGGTATGTCGGGCCGTGATGGTTACTGTACAGTGTGAGGTATGTCGGGCCGTGATGGTTACTGTACAGTGGGAGGTATGTCGGTCCGTGATGGCTACAGTACAGTGGGAGGTATGTCGGCCATGATAGTTACTGTACTGTGGGGCGGATATGTCAAGCCGTGTCGGTTACTGTTCAGTGGGAGTTATGACGGTCCGTGATGGCTACTGTACAGTGCGTGGTATGTCAGGTGGTGATGTTTACTGAACAGTGGGAGGTATGTCGGGCCGTGATGGTTACTGTACAGTGGGAGGTATGCCGGGCCGTGACGGTTACTGTACAGTGGGAGGTATGTCGGGCCGTGATGATTACTGTACAGTGGGAGGTATGTCAGGCCGTGATGGTTGCTGTACACTGGGAGGTATGTCGGGCCGTGATGGTTACTGTACAGTGGGGGGTATGTCGGACCGTGATGGCTACAGTACAGTGGGAGGTATGTCGGGCCGTGACGGTTACTGTACAGTGCGAGGTATGTCGGGCCGTGATGGTTACTGTAGAGTGGGAGGTATGTTGGGCCGTGATGATTACGGTACGGTGAGACATATATCGGGGTATGATGGTTACTGTACATTTGGAGGCATGTCAGACCGTGATGGTTACTGTACAGGGGGTGTATGTCGGGCCGTGGTAGTTACTGTACAGTGGGAGGCATGTCGGTGTGTGACGGCTACTGTACAGTGGGAGGTATGTCGGCCGTGATGGTTACAGTACCATGGGAGGTATGTCAGGCCGTGATGGTTTCTGTACAGTGGGAGGTATGTCGGGGTGCGATGGTTACTGTACAGTGAGAGGTATGTCGGTGTGTGATGGTTCCAGTACAGTGGGAGCTATGTCAGGCCGGGATGGGTACTGTACAGTGGGAGGTATGTCGGGCTGTGACGGTTACTTTACATTGGGAAGTATGCTGGGCCGTGATTGTTCCTGTACAGTGGGAGTTATGTCGGTCCGTGATGGCTACTGTCTAATGCGAGGTATGTCGGGCCGTGATGGTTACTGTACAGTGCGTGGTATGTCAGGCCGTGATGGTTACTGTGCAGTGGGAGGTATATCAGGCCGTGATGGTTACTGTCCAGTGGGAGGTATGTCGGTGAGTGACGGTTACTGTCCAGCGGGAGGAATATCGGGCCGTGATGGTTACTGTGCAGTGGGAGGTATGTCGGGCCGTGATGGTTACTGGACAGTGTGAGGTATGTAGGGCCGTGATGGTTACTGTACAGTGGGAGGTATGTCAGGCCGTGACGGTTACTGTACAGTGTGCGGGATGTAGGGCTGTGATGGTTACTGTACAGTGGGAGGCATGTCGGGCCATGACGGTTACTGTACAGTGTGAGGTATGTCGGGCCGTGATGGTTACTGTACAGTGGGAGGTATGTCGGTCCGTGATGGCTACTGTGTAATGGGAGGTATGTCGGGCCGTGATGGTTACTGCACAGTGGGATGTATGTCGGGCCTTAATGGTTACTGTACCGTGGGAGGTATGTCGTGACGTGATGGTTACTGTACAGTGGGATATATGTCGGGGTGTGATGGTTACTGTCCAGTGGGTTGTATGTCGGTGTGTGACGGTTACTGTCCAGTGGGAGGAATATCGAGCCGTGATGGTTCCTATGCAGTGGGAGGTATGTCGGGCCGTGGTGGTTACTGTACAGTGTGAGGTATGTAGGGCCGTGATGGTTACTGTACAGTGTGAGGTATGTAGGGCCGTGATAGTTACTGTACAGTGGGAGGTATGTCGGGGTGTGATGGTTACTGTACAGTGGGAGGTATGTCCGTGTGTGACGGTTAATGTACAGTGGGAGGTATGTCTGGCCGTGATGGTTACTGTACCGTGGGAGGTATGTCGGTGTGTGATGGTTACTGTACAGTAGGAGGTATGTCGGGGTGGGATGGTTACTGTACAGTGGGAGGTATGTCCGTGTGTGACGGTTAATGTACAGTGGGAGGTATGTCTGGCCGTGATGGTTACTGTACAGTGGGAGGTATGTCGGTGTGTGACGGTTACTGTACAGTGGGAGGTATGTCGGTGTGTGATGGTTACAGTACAGTGGGAGCTTTGCCAGGCCGGGATGGTTACTGTACAGTGGTTGGTATGTCGGGCGGTGACGGTTACTGTAGAGTGGGAGGTATGTCGGGCCGTGATGTTTTCGGTACAGTGGGAGGTATGTTGGGCAGTGACGGTTACTTTACATTGGGAAGTATGCCGGGCTGTGATGCTTACTATATGGTGTGAGGTATGTCAGGGTGTGATGGTTACTGTACATTGGGAGGTATGTCAGGCCGTGATGGTTAATGTACAGTGGGATGTATGTCGGGCCTTAATGGTTACTGTACCGTGGGAGGTATGTCCGGGTGTGACGGTTACTGTACAGTGGGACGTATGTCGGGCCATGACGGTTACTGTACAGTGGGAGGTATGTCGGACCGTGATGGTTACTGTACAGTGAGAGGTATTTCTGGCCTTGATGGTTACTGTACTGATAGAGGTAGGTCGAGCCGAGATCGTTACAGTACACTCGACGGTATGTTGCGCCATGGAGTTGCAGACTGTATGAGTTCTACAGAGCACGATTCTTCTTCTGCTGATGGCCCATTGCATCTCATGGATGCCTCATAATTTGTTGCTCAATCTGTTTAAAGTTTGTCCCATTCATTGCCCAGAGGGCTTCATGTCATGAGGAGTGTCTGCAAAATGTGCCCTTGCTTCCCATTGTGCAGTGACCATTCTTACCGATATATGAAATGGAGAAGTGTATCTGCAGCAGGCATATCGGTGACGTTGTGGTCAATGATATGTTTCCCTTTTCTTGATTTCCCCATAACCTGCCACAGAGCAGTCTAGCAACCACAGGATCCAGCACCAATGCTGAGCACTGTATTGTCGATATACCAAGGATCTGCCCTCTCTGCCTGGCTGTGTCCTGTCAGTGGGCCAGACCCTACCAGAGAGGATGGTGATGTTGCCTGGGACATAGTCCTGTTCACATAATCCTGCTTCAGAGGCAATATTTAACTTTTGCTTGATTAGTCTAAGGGAGATATACAGCAGGTCACTTTTACATTTTGTGAAATGAAGAGTTAATATCACTTTGTTTCTTACATATTTGAAAATAAACCAAACAACATTGTTTTTCCATTGAAAACAATTGAAGCGAACAATAATTAAAATACCAGAGTACACAGCTAACTATTACACAATTCAGTGACTGTAGTAAACAGCTGATTCATGTTCAGATCAGTGAACACACCATCTTGCAGGCAGCAAAGCTGCCGAAAATGACTTTGAGAAAAAAGCCTGAATTCAGACACCGTGTTATTGAGCTTCATCATTACCTGCAAAACACTGGCCATCTTCACAATCTGTTCAGAGAGCTCCCAAACTGGATCTGGGCTGTTACTCACACAATCCCTCACAACAGTCTGGTTAGAGACATACCTGAACAATGGGGAGATATGTGTGGGGCAGACTGGTCAATGGACAAGCACATGGCGCTGGTCCAGACGCAGTCCAGCATTTGTAACAATGACCTG
>NW_025204470.1:0-3328 GCF_004010195.1 Chiloscyllium plagiosum | reverse complement strand
GTGGGCTCCTGCAGCACATGGCATTTTACATTGAATCCCTCATAAACGATATCCAGTGTATGTTATCCCCACAATCTCAGTATCCAACCAGTATTGTGCAGCTCCATTGATGGACAGTATGATTCCATCCCAACATCCTTGTGTGTGACTTGAGCTGGAAATCTGTGTAAATGTTTGTAGCATTGTTCTCACATTGAACAGTAAAGTCTTTTGCTGAAGTTTCGATAGTCTTTATTAGTACCAACTTTTAGATTGTCCAATAAACATTATTTCCACCCTTTATTCAGTTCACTTTTATAACAACAATATGATGAAAACAGTGCCCAACTCACAGTAGGGAATATTGAATGAAGAGTCTCATTACCACGACCAAGACCACATTATTATGAAATACAAGGACTTTGAAAATATACAATTATTTTCCCTTATATTAATATTGTGAACCAATAGTCGACTCTCCTGCTCCTCAGATGCTGTCTGAATGGGTGTGCTTTTTCAGAACCACACTTTTTGACTCTGATCTCCAGCATCTGCAGTGCTCACTTTCCCCCTGTTAATGCGCACTCATAATCATTTTCGTGGCAACAATATCACTGTGTGTTTAAACATGTTACAGTCTGATAGGAGTACATTTTGAATTGCTTCTGTTTATCTCAGAGCTCAGTAATGTGCGATATGAATGCCAGTGTCTGTGTGATTTTCGGTATGTAGACCATGCATCTGAGAGATGGACAGATTGTTTCAAACATCATTTTCCTTCAGCTGTTTACGAAAAGCAAGTTACTGCCTGGACCTCACCAGCCTGAGCAGACAAAACCCAAAGCACAGTGTCCAGAATTGGACATGACAATATTTTCCATTTTAATTAATTCATAGAATATGATTGGGATGATATTTGTTGCCCATCCCGTATTGCTCTTGAGAAGGTGGGGGTGAGCTGCCGCATTGACCCACTGCAGTCCATGTGTTGCAGATGTGCATTACGGAGGGACGTTGAAACAGTGACACTGAAAGAACAACAATATGCTTCCCAATCAGGATCGTGGGTGGCTTGGAATGGAACGTGAACATGGTGATGATCCCATGTCTCTACTTCCCTTGTCCTTTTTGATGGTCTTGGTTTCGGAGGTACATTGTAAGGAGCCTTGGTAAATTTCTGCAGAGCACCGTGTAGATGGCAGACATTTCTGCTACTGAGAGCCAGTGGATGAGGGTTGAAGCTGCGCTCACACAGGCAAATGGGGCTATTCCATCACACACATATTCAATGTGTGTCTTATAGATGGCGTGCAGGCTTTCGGAAACCACAAGGTGTGTTATTTCTGCAGGATTCCTAGCTCCTGACATATTCTTGTTGCCAATCAATTTATATGTATCAAATTGTGGCACTGGAAAAAAGCACAAGTCAGGCAGCATCTGCGGTACAGGAGAGTCGAAGTTTTAGTATAAACCCTTCACAGGAATGGGTAATGAAATTATATGGTCAGTCCAGTTCTGGATAACGGGATTCCCCGGGATATTGCTAGGTGGGTGTTCAGTGATGGTGGTGGCATTGAACATTGGAAGGTATGGTTCAATTTTCTATTGTTAGAGGTAATCGTTGTCTGGCACGTGTGTAATGGAAATGGCACTTGTCACTGTTAAGCACACTCCTTCATATTTCCAGGTCCTTGTTGCTTTGGATAAGGATTGCTTCAGCATCTGAGTAAATCACGAATGGTGTTGAACATTGTCCAATCATTGGCAAACATCCCCAGTTGTGACTTTACAGTGTAGGGATGGTAATTTATGATTGGACCTGGGGCAGAGAGCACTCTGAGAGCTCACTGATACTGTCCCTCTATCTGAGCAAGGAAGCTTGCTTCTAGTTCCACCTGCTCCAGAGGTGTCTAACAACATATGTGAGCAGAATAATGTTACAGTATGTTCCCCATGAAGCTGAGGGAGGATTTGGTTAGCTCAATCAATTGGACGGTTAGATATTAATGCTAACAGTGTGGATTTAATTCCTTCACTGACTGGGGTGACTAAAGGACTGTTCTACTCAACCTCTCCCTTAATTGAGGCATGATGACTGTCCAGTTAAACTGCCACCAGTCGTCTCTGTTTAACGAGAGAGCAGCCCTATCATCCTGTAGGAGTATGGTGCCTTACATTTCCAATTTTGATCTACAGGTTTACTCAGAAACCCCTCTCCCAGGGAACTGCTGCAGAGCTGTCCTGGAGCTGAGATGTCTGCTCCCCACCAACCCCAGCCACCTCCCTTTCAGGTATAACTTCAGCCAGTGCAGATGATTCCTATTTGCTCCAGTTTTGCCGTTAATCCTGGGTACGACATTTGGTCAAATGTAGTTATGATGATGTTAAGTGCAGTCACTGTCGCCTCCCCTCTAGATTTCAGCTGTGTGTTTTCTTGTTGTGCATCATTAAACCCAAGGTTCAATAATCCCAAGGGATAAGAGCCCAAACTGAGCTTCAGTGATCAGGTTGGTGTTGAGGAAGTGCTGCTTGATCCCACTGTAGATGACATCTTCATCACTTTATTATTGATTGGGATTAGAGCAATGGGGCAATTACTGATTGTCTGATGTTTTGTCTGTGTGTGTACAAGACACACCCGGACACACCCATGTCTTCTAATCTTCAATGCCACCATCACTGAACACCCACCTAGCAATATCCCAGGGATTACCGTTATCCAGAACTGGACTGACCATATCATTGAACCCACACCTGGATAGTTTCCCACATTGTCAGGTAGGTCCCAGTGCTGTATCCCAGCAGGAACAGCTTGATTGGAATGTTATCAGGGCCCACAGCCTTTGCATTCTCCAATCCCTCCATCCGTTTGTAGATACCACATACAGTGAATCGAATTAGCTGAAGAATGCCATACGGAGGGGACCTAAAATAGATCATTCCATCAATACTTCTGTCTGAACGTTATTGTGAATGATTGAGCCTAAATTTTTCTATTGCTGTTCTAGGCTTTTCCATCATTGAGGAAATTGGTATGTGGGGATACTCTTTCTCTATTGAGTTGTTTGATTGATCACACAATTCAACCTGACTGCATGTGACAGGATTGCAGAGATTAGGTCTGATTTGTTGGTTAGATATGTCTGTCACTAGCTGTTTATGTTGTTAGGTGAGTAAGTGGTCCTGTTTGGTAATGTCACCTCATTTTGATGTGTACCTGCTGTTGCTCTTGGATCGATCTCCTGTATTCCCCATTGAACAAGGGTTTATCCACTGGCCTGATGATCAGGGTAAAGTGGAACATATGCCAGGCATTGACAGTGAAAATTATGCAAGAGTACAAATCTGC
>NW_025204469.1:6879-9480 GCF_004010195.1 Chiloscyllium plagiosum | reverse complement strand
TTAGACTGTGCAGGAGTAAGTCTGGGACGGGAGAGAGTTTGGGACAGGTGTGAGTCTGGGACCGGAGTGAGATTGGGACTGGAGTGAGTCTGGGACTGGAGTGAGACTGGGACAGGAGTGAGACTGGGACAGGAGTGAGGTTGGACAATAGTGAGATTGGGATAGGAGTGAGACTGGAACAGAAATGAGATTGGGACAGGAGTGAGACTGTGACTGGCATGAGACAGGGGAGGGAGTGAGACTGGGACAGGAGTGAAACAGGGACAGGAGTGAGAATGGGACAGGAGTGAGACTGGGACAGGAGTGAAACAGGGACAGGAGTGAGAATGGGACACGAGTGAGAATGGGACAGGAGTGAGTCTGTGACAGGAGTGAGGCTGGGACAGGAGTGAAACAGGGACAGGAGTGAGAATGGGACAGGAGTGAGAATGGTACAGGAGTGAGATTGGGACAGGAGTGAGTCTGTGACAGGAGTGAGACTGGGACAGGAGTGAAACAGGGACAGGAGTGAGAATGGGACAGGAGTGAGAATGGTACAGGAGTGAGAATGGGACAGGAGTGAGTCTGTGACAGGAGTGAGTCTGTGACAGGAGTGAGACTGGGACAGGAGTGAAACAGGGACAGGAGTGAGAATGGGTCAGGAGTGAGAATGGTACAGGAGTGAGAATGGGGCAGGAGTGAGACTGGGACAGCAGTGAGTCTGTGACAGGAGTGAGACTGGGATAGATATGAGAGCAGGACAGGAGTGAGACTGGGACAGGAGTGAGAATAGGACAGAAGTGATAGTGGAACAGGAGTAAGACTGGGACAGGTGTGAGAGTGGGACAGGAGTGACTCTGGGACTGGACTGAAACTGGGACAGGAGTTAGTCTGGGATAGGAGTTAGACTGAGACAAGTGTGTGATTCGGACAGGACTGAGATTGGGACAGGCGTGAGAATGGGACAGGAGTGAGACTGGGACAGGAATGAGGTTGGGACAGGACTGAGACTCAGACAGGAGTGAGACTGGGACAGGAGTGAGACTGGGACAGGAGTGAGACAGGGACAGGAGTGAGAATGGGACAATCGTGAGAATGGGATAGGAGTGAGACTGGGACAGGAGTGAGTCTGTGACAGGAGTGAGACTGGGACAGGTGAGAGAATGGGACAGGAGTGAGAATGGGACAATAGTGAGAATGGGATAGGAGTGAGACTGGGACAGAAATTAGATTAGGACAGGAGTGAGACTGGGACAGGAGTGAGTCTGTGACAGGAGTGAGACTGGGACAGGAGTGAGACTGGGATCGGAGTGAGAATGGGACATTATTTAGAATTGGATAGGAGTGAGACTGGGACGGAAATGAGATTGGGACAGGAGTGAAACTGGGACTGGCGTGCGAAAGTGGCAGGAGTGAGACTGGGACAGGAGTGAGACCGGGACAGGAGTAGATTGGTACAGGCGTGAGTCTACGATAGGAGTGAGCCTTGGACAGGAGTTAGACTGTGCAGGAGTAAGTCTGGGACGGGAGTGAGATTGGGACAGGAGTGAGTCTGGGACTGGAGTGAGACTGGGACAGGAGTGAGACTGGGACAGGAGTGAGACTGGGACAGGAGTGAGGTTGGACAATAGTGAGAATGGGATATGAGTGAGACTGGGACTGGTGTGAGACAGGGGAAGGAGTGAGACTGGGACAGGAGTGAGACTGGGACAGGAGTGAGTTTGGGACAGGAGTGAAACAGGGACAGGAGTGAGAATGGGACAGGAGTGAGAATGGTACAGGAGTGAGACTGGGACAGGAGTGAGTTTGGGACAGGAGTGAAACAGGGACAGGAGTGAGACTGGGACAGGAGTGAGTCTGGGACAGGTGTGAGAATGGGACAGGTGTGAGAATGGGATAAGCGTGAATGTGGGACATGAGTGAGACTGGAACAGGAGTGAGATTGGGACAGGAGCAAGAATGGGACAGGAGTGAGAATGGGATAGGAGTGAGAATGGGATATTCATGAGAATGGGATTGGGACAGGAGTGAAACTGGGACAGGAGTGAGAATGGGACAGGAGTGAGACTGGGGCAGGAGTGAGACTGGGACAGGAGTGAGACTGGGACACGATTGACAATGAGACAGGAATGAGAATGAGACTGGAGTGAGATTGGGACAGGAGTGAGACTGGGACAGGAGTGAGAATAGGACAGGAGTGAGACTGGGACCGAAATGAGATTGGGACAGGAGTAAGACTGGGATAGGAATGAGAATGGGACAGGAGTGAGACTGGGACAGGAATGAGAATGGGATAGGAGTGAGACTGGGATTGGAGTGAGACTGGAACAAGAGTGAGTCTGGGACAGTAGTGAGACAGGGACAGGAGTTAGATTGGGACAATAGTGAGAATAGGATATGAATGAGATTGGGGCAGGTGTGAGAATGGGACAGGAGTGAGACTGGGACAGGAGTGAGGTTGGGACACGACTGAGACTCGGACAGAAATCAGACTCGGACAGGAGTGAGACAGGGACAGGAGTGAGAATTGGACAATAGTGAGAATTGGATAGGAGTGAGACTGGGACAGAAATGAGATTGGGACAGGAGTGAAACTGGGACTGGCGTGTGACAGGGGCAGGA
>NW_025204469.1:0-6632 GCF_004010195.1 Chiloscyllium plagiosum | reverse complement strand
TGGGACAGGTGTGAGACTGGGACAGGAGTCAGATTGGGACAGGTGTGCATCTGGTACGGGAGTGAGATTGGGACTGGAGTGAGTCTGGGACAGGAGTGAGAATGGGACTGTAGCAAGAATGGGACAGGAGTGAGATTGGGACAGGAGTTAGAATGGTACAGGAGTGAAAATAGGACAGGAGTGATAGTGGAACAGGAGTGAGTCTGGGACAGGTGAGTTAACAACTTTACTTTTGAGGTCAGAAGATGTGCCCTGACGCTCCTGCCACCTGTGGTCCTGATATTCAGTGCCTTTGATGGTAAGATGGCAGATCCCTGACTGAAGGCTGGACTTTCTGAACCTGTAAAAGGATATGTGTATCACTGAGGGAAGGTCTGACTGAAACATTCAAACTAGATTCTCGTCGCCTTCACCTCAGGTGGATGGAAAAGAACCTTGAGGTATTTTTGAAGAACCCACTTGAATATGTGCCTAATTTGTCTCATCAAAAGAAATTGAGTTGTGTAAAGTTTTGTGGTATTTCTCCTGGTATATGCCATCATATCGTTAAGAGACTGGGACAGGAGTAAGTCTGGGACAGGAGTGAGAATGGGACAGGAGTGAGAGTGGGACAGGAGTGAGACTGGGACAGGTGTGAGAGTGGGACAGGAGTGAGACTGCGACAGCAGTTAGACTGGGACAGGAGTGAGACTGGAGGAGAAAGTGAGGTCTGCAGATGCTGGAGATCAAAGTTGAAACTTTATTGCTGGAACAGCACAGCAGGTCAGGCAGCATCCAGGGAACAGGAGATTCGACGTTTCGGGCACAGGCCCTTCTTCAGGAGTGAGACTGGGACAGGTGTGAGAGTGGGACAGGAGTGAGACTGGGACAGGAGTGAGACTGGGACAGGTGTGAGAGTGGGACAGGAGTGAGAATGGCACAGGAGTGAGAATGGCACAGGAGTGAGACTGGGAGAGGAGTGAGATTGGGACCGATGTGAGTCTGCGATAGGAGTGAGACTGGGACAGAAGTGAAAGTGGCACAGGAGTGAGTCTTGAACAAGCGTGAGTCTGGGACAGGAGTTAATCTGAGACGGGAGTGAGATTGGGACAGGAGTGAGTCTGGGACAGGTGCGGGACTGGGACTGAAGTGAGATTGGGACAGGATTTAGACTGGGAGAGGAGTGAGACTGGGATAGGAGTGAGTCTGGGACAGGAGTGAGTCTGGGACAGGATTTAAACTGAGACAGGAGTGAGACTGGGACAGGATTTAAACTGAGACAGGAGTGAGACTGGGACAGGTCTGAGATTGGGATAGGGGTGAGAATGGGACACGTGTGAGAATGGGATAGGAGTGAGACTGGGACAGGAGTGAGATTAGGATAGGAGCAAGAATGGGACAGGAGTGAGTCCGGGACAAGAATGAGACAGGAACAGGATTCAGAATGGGACAGGAGTGAGACTGGGACTGGAGTGAGACTGGGACAGGAGTGATAGTGGAACAGGAGTAAGACTGGGACAGGAATGAGACTGGGATAGGAGTGAGACTGGGACAAGAGTAAGTCCGGGACAGGAGTGAGACTGGGACAAGAGTGAGGCTGGGACAGGAGGGATACAGGGACAGGAGTTAGAGTGGGACTGGGTTGAGACTGGGACAGCAGTAAAACTGGGACAGGAGTGAGATTGGGACAAGAGTGAGACAGGGACAGGAGTGAGGTTGGGACAGGAGTGAGAATGGGATTGGAGTGAGACAGGGACAAAAATGAGACTGGGACAGGAGTGAGACTGGAACACGAGTGAGACTGGGACAGGACATAGACTGGGACAGGAATGAGACAGGAACAGGATTCAGAATGGGACTGGAGTGAGACTGGGACTGGAGTGATAGTGGAACAGGAGTAAGACTGGGACAGGAATGAGACTGGGACAGGAGTGAGATTGGGACAAGAGTGAGACAGGGACAGGAGTGAGGTTGGGACAGGAGTGAGAATGGGATTGGAGTGAGACAGGGACAGAAATGAGATTGTGACAGGAGTTAATCTGAGACGGGAGTGAGATTGGGACAGGAGTGAGTCTGGGACAGGTGCGGGACTGGGACTGAAGTGAGATTGGGACAGGACTTAGACTGGGAGAGGAGTGAGACTGGGACAGGAGTGAGACTGGGACAAGAGTGAGTCCGGGACAGGAGTGAGACTGGGACAAGAGTGAGTGGGACAATAGTGAGAATTGGATAGGAGTGAGACTGGGACAGAAATGAGATTGGGACAGAGGTGAAACTAGGACTGGCGTGTGACAGTGGCAGCAGTGAGACTGGGACAGGAGTGAGACAGGAACAGGAATGAGAATGGGACAGGAGTGAGACTTGGTATAGGAGTGAGAATGGAACAGGAGTGAGACTGGGACAGGAGTGAGACTGGGACGGGAATGAGAATGGGTCAGGAGTGAGACTGGGATTGGAGTGAGAATGGGACAGGAGTGAGACAGGGACAGGAGTGAGAATGGGACAGGAGTGAGACTGGGACAAGAGTGAGTCTGGGACAGTAGTGAGACAGGGACAAGAGTGAGATTGGGAAAATAGTGAGAATGGGATATGAATGCGATTGGGACAGGCGTGAGAATGTGACAGAGTGAGACTGGGACAGGAGTGAGACTGGGACAGGAGTGAGGTTGGGACACGACTGAGACTCGGACAGAAATCAGACTCGGACAGGAGTGAGACAGGGACAGGAGTGAGAATGGGACAATAGTGAGAATTGGATAGGAGTGAGAAGGGACGGAAATGAGATTGGGACAGGAGTTAGACTGGGACTGGCGTGCGACAGGGGCAGGAGTGAGACAGGGACAGGAGTGAGATTGGGACAATAGTGAGAATAGGATATGAATGAGATTGGGGCAGGCGTGAGAATGGGACAGGAGTGAGACTGGGACAGGAGTGAGACTGGGACAGGAGTGAGGATATGAATACATTGTTTCATCGTCCTCTAAACATTTCCTGGGTGACAGTGTCGTTCCCGGTGTTTGTGCAGCACCTCTGGAACTGGAGATTAAACCTTAATTCTTGGATGCATGCGGACACAGACATCAAATAACCCAGATTCTCCATTCGCTCAAATATCGAAATCACCCTAAACACTGCCCACAACATAATGAAATTTGCATTAATAACAAACAATAAAATCATAGATTGCCTTCTGCTCTTGGGCTCTCCCCATTGCTGTGAGTACTCACTGAAATGTGGGCTATGCTACCCACTGAAATGTGTCTTACGCTGAAAATATTGAGCAAGAAAATCAGTGCAAGTGGAGCACAAGGTGTGATAATGTTGTGAGAAACTTAAACTGAGTTCTATAATTGTATTTTTGCATCACTGTGTTCCATACCAGAAAACACAAGAATATTCGAGAATCCATAATTAATGTTATGCATAATATTGCAGTTGTTTTAATTTGAATAGTTCAGCACAGTCACTGTTCTGAATACTTAAGCCACTACATTCTCATTACAATATTTACTTTTCAGCTTCTGGCAACAAATGACCACACATCGACTGAAGTGAATGTGGAAGTGAACCAAGCTAAGCAGTCAGATGCTGCATAAAACAGAATAGCGTGAATGATAGACCCATCGATATCATTCGGGAAAAGAAAGTATTCCGAAAAAAAGAGTAGGTATATGTCTCAATATCATTCAAATCTCACCACCAACTGATCTGCCATCGCCCTGGCCACGAGGTACCGAGATACTGTGAGACTGGTGAGTCCACACATCCACTGGATAGGATCACAATCGTTGCTGCACTAAGTGATGAAAAAGAAACATCGATATAATAAGGATATCTGATGGGGGGCAACTATTATGTTCATCAACCACTGCATCCACAAATGATGCACAGTTGTGACGGTTGTACGATTGTACAATGACGGTTGTACATTGCAGTCCCCTTGAACCTGTCATTCTCCATCTCCTCCGAGGCATTTAGAGCGTGTATCATCTGGTAATGTTTGCAAATGCGATTGAACAAATATGTGACAGTTTGCGATAGTTTGCATGTAAATTTGCATGTGTGTGCTCCAATGTCAGTTTTCTGTGCAAGAGGTGATGTGTGCAAGCAAAAATGAGTCAGCGTGTGTTTGTATGTTCATGTGAGACACAGGGTGTGTGTGAGAGATAGAAATTGCTCATGTGTGTCAGCGACTGTATGTGGGAAATAGTGAGTAAGTGTCTGTGTTACGTCCGATAAAGCAAGCATATGACTGAATGTGCGTGTGAGTAAATGAGCAAGACTGTGTGTGTGACTTTGAGTTAGTGTTCAGGATGCAAAGAGAATATTTGAGAAAATGTATGTGAGAGTATTTGTGAACGAATGTGGTGTGCGACAGAGATACTATCTCTGTGAGAGTATGTATGCATTCATGTGTGGTTGACATGAGAACACCTCCTTGAAGTACAACATTAGTAGCTCGTCAGTATTATGTACAAACCCTTGATAATCAAGGAAACAAATATTGCCAACACCCTGAGCAGTTTGCATGTTGTCCTTCTGCACTTGCCTCATAAGCCTAGTTCGGTACAAGCAAAATTAGCAGTATTCAGTTAATCCAAATTGTCTCCAGTAGTCACTGTGTAGTCGGTGTAATGTAGACTGGTATAACATAGGCTTACAATTCTCTGTGTGCTTTAAAAATATTGAGAAGGAAACTATAGCCCATCGAGAAGTAAAGATGGACCAAATTGAATCTGGTTGTATCTGTTAGTCTCACGGGACGATGGATAAGCGCCTGGGAGTCTTGCTTCAATCTTTGGTAGTAGAGCAGCGTCTGCTGTGGCTGTGGAAGCCCACACGGCAGTGACAGTTATTACTGCAGAGACTGCACTTGAAGGCGCTGTTCTCCAGTGTTGTCTTGGTGCTTTTTTTTTTAATCGGTGACCGCGGTTTTCTTCAGTAGCAAACTTCACATTCTCTTTTCCTCCATTTAGACCACTGTGTAATTCCAGCCTCCAGCAAGAGTGATAACTTGAAATGTCCTCATGGCTCATCCAGCGGAGACAACGGTGTTGGAGCAAAGTGAAGAGGCTAGGCATCTGGGCGCCGGCGTGGATCGTTTTGTTGGTGCCTCATCCATCCATGGGGTGTTACAATTGTTATTCTGAATGTGTTGCCAGAGCCATGTCGTCTGCAGACAACTTGACCTGATGAGTACTTCAGGAGTTCTTGCACTCAGGCGGAGCACACTGAACAGCTTCCCATCTGACCTGGTGTGGAAGTGGACACCATCAGTTGAAGTGTCCAAAGGCTTGCTTCTGCGTGACGTTGAATTAGAAATCGGATCAGGTTCGGGGAAAGCACACGGCTCTGCTTGACGCCAGTGCGAATGTTGAAGTCCTCTGAGGAAGAGCCGTCAATCGGAATGACACCCTTTATAGCTGTGTGGGATGACTGAATTATCCTCAGGAGTCTCGGAGAACAGTTAATCCTGACGTGAATTTTAAACAGATAGTCTCTGATCACAAGGTCAAAGGCCTTCATAAGTTCAAAGTCGAGCGTAGCAGTTGCTTCTTGCGTTTTTAATATATGTGCTAAAGGAAGAAGATTGCATTCCTTCGGCGATGCTTTGCAGTTCATGCAGGCCCACGCGGGTAATGACCGTCCCAAAATGTTCTGGAAGGATATTCTCGTGTACTTTTCCAGTTGCATCTGCCCCTTTTGTTCTTATATAGTTGCAGTCTCTCATGTCTTGCGGAAATCCTGTCTTTCCAGCATTCGTGCAGATTTTCATGCAGGTGGTTTAGCAGGACGCTATTTGTGCACTTGATGGCCTCTCTTGGAATGCCAGCCATTCCTGGCGCTTTCACAGTCGTCAGTTTGTAGATTCCTTGACTCAACGTTTTGGCAGTTGGCAATGCATCCAATTCCTTCGTGACAGACGTCCAGTTGCTTCATTTCACGATGTCTAGATCTCTGTCTGAGATGCAGTTTTCTCCGGAATACAGTTCATAGTAATCCATCTGTCCATCTGCTTGGTTTTGTCTTTGATGGTCTATCCTGTAATTATTTACAGTCGACCTGTCTGGCATTTGGTTGAACCGATGGTTTTCCTGATCCCCTTGTAGTCTCCACGGATGCTGCCAGTCTCAAATGATGACTGAACACTTTCACGTAGTTGTAGCCAATAATCATTTGCACAGTGTCTGGCTGATTACTTGGTCTTGCGTCTTGTTATCCGTAACACTTGCAATGTTGCCTGGGCAAAGTTCCATTTGTCCTCCAGCAGTGCAACACACTATGCTTCCATGACAGCCATGAGCTTCCTTGAGCTCTCTTCAAACCAGTCCTGGTTCTTGCCCTGTTTATTGCTGAAGACCTTGAGTGCAGTGCTGTGAATGTTGTACCTGAGAGAGTCCCAACCTCTGCTGAGCATCTCCTTCTGGTGAGTCTGCAAGGAATGCATGTTCCAGTGACTTGCTGAACTTTACCGCATTGTTTAGGTGTAGGGTCTGAATGATAATGATGACCTGCCTGCCTGGATGCTTGGCACAGTGCATCTTCTTTTGCCGAATACTGATTTTGCAGCAAAACAGAGAGTGATCTTTTGTCGCAGGGGGCATTCAGAAAGGAGCGAATCATGAGCACGATTCTCAGGTGGTGGTGTCTTG
>NW_025204468.1:0-9479 GCF_004010195.1 Chiloscyllium plagiosum | reverse complement strand
ACTGAGGCTGGGAGTTCACACTGAGGCTGGGAGTTCACACTGAGACTGGGAGTTCACACTGAGGCTGGGAAGTCACACTGAGGCTTGGAGACCACACTGAGGCTAGGAGTCTGCACTGAGGCTGGGAGACCACACTGAGGCTGGGAGACCACACTGAGGCTGGGAGACCACACTAAGGCTGGGAGTCTGCACTGAGGCTGGGAGACCACACTGAGGCTGGGAGACCACACTGATGCTGGGATTCCACACTGTGTCTGCGACTTCACACTGAGATTGGGAGGCCACACTGAGGCTGGGAAACCGCACTGAGGCTGCAAGACCACACTGATGCTGGGATACCACACTGATGCTGGGAGTTCACGCTGAGACTGGGAGGTCACTCTGAGATTGGCAGACCACACTGAGGCTGGGTGGTCACACTGAGGCTAGGAGTCTGCACTGAGGCTGCGAGACCACACTGAGGCTAGGAGTCTGCACTGAAGCTGGGAGACCACACTGAGGCTGGGGGACCACACTGAGGCTGGGAGACCACACTGAGGCTAGGAGTCTGCACTGAGGCTGGGAGTCTGCACTGAAGCTGGGAGACCACACTAAGGCTAGGCGTTCACACTGAGACTGGGAGTTCACACTGAGGTTGGGAGACCGCACTGAGGCAGGGAGGTCACATTGAGGCTGTGAGTTCACACTGAGACTGAGGGTCCACACTGAGGCTGGAGTCTGCACTGAGGCTGCAAGACCGCACTGAGGCTGCGAGACCCCACTGAGACTGGGAGACTGCTCTGAGGCTGGGAATTCACACTGAGGCTGTGAGTTCACACTGAGGCTCAGAGACCACACTGAGGCTGGGAGACCACACTGAGGCTGGGAGACCACACTGAGGCTGGGAGTCTACACTGAGGCTGGGAGATCACACTGAGGCTGGGAGACCACACTGAGGCTGGGAGACCACAGTGAGACTGGGAGTCTACACTGAGGCTGGGAGATCACACTGAGGCTGGGAGTCCACACTAAGGCTGGGAGACAGCACTGAGGCTGAAAGTTAACATTGAGACTCTGAGACCACACTTGGCTGGGTTTCTGCACTGAGACCAGGACTACACACTGAGGCCGAACACCACACTTAGGCCGCGCATTAACACTGAGTCCGCGACTCAACACTTAGGCCGTGACTCCACACTGAGGCCGTGACTCCACACTGAGGCCGTGACTCCACACTGAAGCTGCGACTCCATATTGAGGCCATGACTCGACACTGAGGCCATGACTCGACACTGAGGCCATGACTCCACACTGAGGCAGCGACTCCACACTGAAGCCGCGACTCCACATTTAGGCGCGAATCCACACTGAGGCGGCGACTCAACACTGAGTCCGTGACTCAACACTGAGGCCGTGACTCAACACTGAGGCCGTGACTCGACATTGAGTCCGCGACTCCACACTAAGGCCAGGTCTCCACCCTGAGGCCTGTACTCCACACTGAGGCCGGGACTCCACACTGAGGCCGGGACTCCACACTAAGGCAGGGAGACCACAGTAAGGCCGGGATTCCACACTGATGCTTAGACACCACACTGTGGCTGGGAGATCGCACTGAGGTTGGGAGGCAGCACTGTGGCTGGGAGTCCACAATGAGGCTGAGAGACCACACTGAGCCAGGAAACTACACTGAGGCTGGGAGACCACACTGACGCTGAGAGGTCACATTGAGGCTGGGAGTCCACACTGAGGCTGGGAGTTCACACTGAGGCTGGGAGTCGGCACTGAGGCTGGGAGACCACAATGAGGCAGGGAGTCTGCACTAAGGCTAGGAGTCTGCAATAAGGCTGGGAGACCTCACTGAGGCTGGGAGTCTGCACTGAGACTGGGAAACCACACTGAGGCTGGGAGATCACACTGGGCTGGGACACCACACTGAGGCTGGGAGTTCACACTGAGACTGGGAGTTCACACTGAGGTCGGGAGGTCTGCACTGAGGCTGGGAGACCACACTGAGGCTGGGAGTCTGCACTGAGTCTGCGACTTCACACTGAGATTGGGAGTCCACACTGAGGCTGGAAAACCGCACTGAGGCTGCAAGACCACACTGAGGCTGGGATACCACACTGATGCTGGGAGTTCATGCTGAGAGTGGGAGTTCACACTGAGGCTGGGAGGTCACTCTGAGGCTGGGAGTCTTCACTAAGGCTGGGAGTCTGCACTGAGGCTGGGAGACCACACTGAGGCTGGGAGGTCACATTGAGACTGTGAGTTCACACTGAGACTGAGGGTCCACACTGAGGCTGGGAGTCTGCACTGAGGCTGCCAGACCACACTGAGGCTGGGAGGTCACATTGAGGCTGTGAGTTCACACTGAGACTGAGGATCCACACTGAGGCTGGGAATTCACATTGAGGCTGGGAGACTACACTGAGGCTGGGAGTCCACACTGAGGCTGGGAGACAGCACTGGGATCGGGAGACCGCACTGAGGCTGGGAGTTCACATTGAGACTGTGAGACCACACTGTGGCTGGGATTCTGCACTGAGACCAGGACTCCACACTGAGGCCGAACTCCACACTTCGGCTGCGACTCGACACTGAATCCGTGACTCAAAACTGAGGCCGTGACTCCACACTGTGGCCACGCCTCGACACTGAGGCTGTGACTCGACACTGAGGCCATGACAGGACACTGAGGCTGTGACTCGACACTGAGGCCATGACTCGACACTGAGACTATGCGTCCACACTGAAGCTGCGACTCCATACTTAGGACGCGACTCGACACTGAGACCGTGACTCCACACTTAGGTCACGACTCGTCACTGAGGTCGTGACTTCACACTGAGGCTGCGACTCCACACTGTGGCCGCGACTCCACACTGAGGCCGCGACTCGATACTGAGGCCGTGACTCAACACTGAGGCCGCAACTCGATACTGAGGCCGTGACTCGACACTGAGACCGCGACTCCACTCTGAGGCCGTGACTCCACACTGAGGCTGTGACTCGATACTGAGGCCGCAACTCTACACTGTGGCCGTGACTCCACTCTGAGACCATGACTCCACACTGAGGCCGCAACTGTACACTGAGGCCGTGACTCCACACTGAGGCCGCAACTCTACACTGAGGCCACAACTCCACACTCAGGCCGCTTCTTGACACTGAGGCCGTGACTCCACACTGAGGCCAGGGCTCCACACTGAGGCCAGGGCTCCACACTGAGGCCAGGACTCCACACTGAGGCCGTGACTCCACATTGAGGCCGTGACTCCACACTGAGGCCACGACTCCACACTGAGGCCAGGGCTCCACTCTGAGGCCAGAACTCCACTCTGAGGCCAGGACTCCACTCTGAGGGCAGGACTCCACACTGAGGCCGCGGCTCCACACTGAGGCCAGGGCTCCACACTTAGGCAGGGACTCCACACTGAGGCTGTGACTCCGCATTTAGGCCGGGACTCCACATTTAGGCCGGGACTCCACATTGAGACCAGGACCCCACACTGAAGCTGAGACTCCACACTGAGACCAAGGACTCCATACTGAGGCCAGGACTCCATACTAAGGCCAGAACTCCACTCTGAGGCCAGGACTCCACACTGAGGCCGTGACTTCACACTGAGGCCGCGGCTCCATACTGAGGCCAGGGCTCTACACTTAGGCAGGGACTCCACACTGAGGCTGTGACTCTGCATTTAGGCCGGGACTCCACATTTAGGCCGGGACTCCACATTGAGACCAGGACCCCACACTGAAGCTGCGACTCCACACTGAGACCAAGGACTCCATACTGAGGCCAGGACTCCACACTAAGGCCAGGACTCCACACTGAGGCCGTGACTTCACACTGAGGCTGGGATTCCACATTGAGACCAGGACTCCACACTGAGACCAGGACTCCACACTGAGGCCATGTCTCCACACTGAGGCTGTGACTCCACACTGAGGTCTGGACTCCACACAAAGGCCGTGACTCCACACTGAGGCCGTGACTCGACACTGAGGCCGCAACTCCACACTGAGGCCACAACTCCACACTGAGGCCGGGACTCCACACTGAGGCCGGGACTCCACACTGAGACCAGGACTCCACACTGAGGCCGTGACTCCACACTGAGACCAGGACTCGACACTGAGGCTGGGACTCCACACTGAGGCCAGGACTCCACACTGAGACCAAGACTCTGCACTGAGACCAGGACTCTGCACTGAGGCCAGGATTCCGCACTGAGACCAGGACTCCACACTGAGGCCATGTCTCCACACAAAGGCCGTGACTCGACACTGAGGACGTGACTCGACACTGTGGCCGGGACTCCACACTGAGGCCGTGACTCCACACTGAGGCTGGGAGATCACAGTAAGGCCGGGACTCCACACTGATGCTTAGACACAACACTGAGGCTGGGAGTCTGCACTAAGGCTGGGAGACCACACTGAGGCTGGGAGGTCACATTGAGGCTGTGAGTTCACACTGAGACTGAGGATCCACACTGAGGCTGGGAGTCTGCACTGAGGCTGGGAGTTCACACTGAGGCTGAGGGACACACTGAGGCTGGGAGTCCACACTAAGGCTGGGAGACAGCACTGAGGCTGAGAGTTAACATTGAGACTGTGAGACCACACTTGGCTGGGATTCTGCACTGAGACCAGGACTCCACACTGAGGCCGAACACCACACTTAGGCCGCGCATTAACACTGAGGCCGCGACTCAACACTTAGGCCGTGACTCCACACTGAGGCTGTGACTCCACACTGAAGCTGCGACTCCACACTTAGGCCGTGACTCGACACTGAGACCATGACTCGACACTGAGGCCATGACTCCACACTGAGGCAGCGACTCCACACTGAGGCAGCAACTCCACACTGAAGCCGCGACTCCACATTTAGGCGCGAATCCACACTGAGGCCGGGACTCCACACTGAGGCCGGGACTCCACACTAAGGCAGGGAGACCACAGTAAGGCCGGGATTCCACACTGATGCTTAGACACCACACTGTGGCTGGGAGATTGCACTGAGGGTGGGAGGCAGCACTGTGGCTGGGAGTCCACAATGAGGCTGGGAGACCACACTGAGGCTGAGAGGTCACATTGAGGCTGGGAGTCCACACTGAGGCTGGGAGTTCACACTGAGGCTGGGAGTCTGCACTGAGGCTAGGAGTCTGCACTAAGGTTGGGAGACCACACTGAGGCTGGGAGTCTGCACTGAGGCTGGGAGTCTGCACTGAGGCTGGGAGTCTGCACTGAGACTGGGAAACCACACTGAGGCTGGGAGATCACACTGGGCTGGGAGACCACACTGAGGCTGGGAGTCTGCACTGAGGCTGGGAGACCACACTGAGACTGGGAGACCACACTGAGGCTGAGAGTACACACTGAGACTGGGAGACCACACTGAGACTGGGAGACCACACTGAGACTGGGAGACCACACTGAGACTGTGAGTTCGCACTGAGGCTGGGAGTCTGCACTGAGGCTGGGAGACCACACTGAGGTGGGAGTTTACACTGAACTGGGAGTTCACACTGAGGCTGGGAGGCCACACTGAGGCTGGGAGTTTATACTGAGGCTCGGAGACCACAGTGAGACTGGGAAGCCACACTGAGGCTGGGAGGTCACATTGAGGCTGGGAGTCCACACTGAGGCTGGGAGTTCACACTGAGGCTGGGAGTTTACACTGAACTGGGAGGCCACACTGAGGCTGGGAGTCCACACTGAGCCTGGGAGTCCACACTGAGGCTGGCAGTCTAAACTGAGGCTGGGAGACCACGCTGAGGCTGGGAGACAGCCCTGAGTCTG
Organism: Chiloscyllium plagiosum; assembly: GCF_004010195.1. NCBI lineage: Eukaryota > Metazoa > Chordata > Chondrichthyes > Orectolobiformes > Hemiscylliidae > Chiloscyllium > Chiloscyllium plagiosum. The sequence continues at coordinate 3,686 of NW_025204468.1, read as the reverse complement.
GGGGTTCACATTGAGACTGCGAGACCACACTGTGGCTGGGAGTCTGCACTGAAGCTGCAAGACCGCACTGAGGCTGCAAGACCGCACTGAGGCTGGGAGTTCACACTGAGACTGGAAAACCGTACTGAGGCTTGGAATTCACACTAGGCTGGGAAACCGCACTGAGGCTGGGAGTTAACACTGAGACTGCGAGACCACACTGAGGTTGGGAAACCACATTGAGGCTGCAAGACCGCACTGAGGCTGGGATTCTGCACTGAGGCTGGGTGACCACACTGAGGCTGGGAGACCACGCTGAGGCTCGGAGTTCAAACTGAGACTGGGAGTTCACACTGAGGCTGGGAGTTCACACTGAGGCTGGGAGTTCACACTGAGGCTTGGAGACCACACTGAGGCTAGGAGACCACACTGAAGCTGGGACGTCACACTGAGGCTGGGAGTCTGCACTGAGGCTGAGAGTCCACACTGAGGCTGTGAGTTCATACTGAGGCTGGGAGTCTGCACTGAGGCTGGGAGTTCACACTGAGATTGGGAGTTCACACTGAGGCTGGGAGGTCACACTGAAGCTGGGAGGTCACACTGAGGCTAGGAGTCTGCACTGAGGCTGGGAGACCACACTGAGGCTGGGTGGTCACATTTAGGCTGGGAGTTCACACTGAGGCTGGGAGTCCACACTGAGGCTGGGAGTCCACACTGAGGCTGGGAGACAGCTCTGAGGCCTGGAGTTCACATTTAGGCTGGGAGACCACACTGAGGCTGGGAGTTCACACTGAGACTGGGTGTTCACACTGAGGCTGGGAGACCACACTGAGGCTGGGAGGTCACACTGAGGCTGGGAGTTCACACTAAGGCTGGGAGACCACACTGAGGCTGGGAGACCACACTGATGCTGGGAGACCGCACTGAGGCTGGGAGACCGCACTGAGGCTGGGAGACCACACTGAGGCTGGGAGTCTGCACTGAGGCTGGGAGACCGCACTAAAGCTGGGAGACCACATTGAGGCTGGGAGTCCAGACTAAGGCTGGGAGACCAGACTGAGGCTGGGAGACCACACTGAGGCTGGGAGTCTGCACTGAGGCTCGGAGTCTTCACTGAGACTGGGAGACCACACTGAGGCTGGGAGTCTGCACTGAATCCAATACTCCGCGTTGGCTTTACTTGAGGCTTAAGGACAGGAGGCAAGAAGAAAGAAGAAAAACAAACGATGAGCGAAGTGAAAAATAAAGGAACGAATGGAGTGGATGAGCTCTGGCTGAGGGGTCATACTCCACTGTCATCTTGGAGATGTATTATAAGTAAGCAGAAATCTTTGTAAATAGTTGGGTCCAGTGATGGTCATTATTGCTCTCAGCATGTTTATGAACATGCCATCATGGAAGCATTTTATTTTTTAACGTGATTCATTCTGACACAATAAAAGTCTTTCAAAGGAACAGAAAACTCATTGTTCATCCCAGTATGGATGCATCATTTTTAATTTGCTCGACAAATGTCAACAATGAATCAGAATATTTCCCCTTGCTGTGCCTAAAATGTTGCACTAAATTTTATATGCATTTTGGACCTCTGTTGTTGTGGAAAATCTATGTGAATGGCTCCTTAGCCTGGGGCATAGCACCATAATGAGACAAACTCAATTCTATATAATTGTTTTCAGACAATTTTCTATAAATATCAAATCCAACAAAGAATTCAAGAAAAACTTCTTTATCTAGTGAGTGATTGGAATGCAGAACTCATTTACTCAAGGACTAATTGAGGCAAATTTATAAATGTATTTAAGGGAAAGTTAGATAAACACAATAAAGGAAAAAACAAAAGGTTGGTTTAATACAGTGAGATGAAGTAGGGTGGAAGCATGTTGAATTATACCTTAAACACTGGCATTGACCAAGAATTCTGAAGATTCACATCTCTGAGTGAAGAAGTTTCTCAATGCCCAAAATAGCCAACTGTGAGTCTTTTTCTAGGTAAATATCATCCAAATCATCAAACCTTCTAACTCTATACATTTAAAAAATGAGTGAATTCATTGAAATGCCAGAGACTATAAACACAGTCTACTCCTTCTTGCCTTCCTAGAGATGACCTCTCATTCCCAGGAATCAGCCTTGTGTAGCTTTGTTGCTTTCCTAAGGCAAGTGCAGATTTCTTTAGCTAAGGAAATCAAAAATGTGCACAACATTCAAGGTGTACCCTGAATAAAATACTAGAATTTCAGGAAGATTTCCCTACTCTTGAATTCTAATCCTCTGCAATTAAGGCCAACAAATTATACCATCATCATTGCATGCTGTAGCCACTTTTTAACTTTGTTTCATGTACCATGATAGTCTGCGTATCAATATTTAATAGTTTAAAAATCTAGCAAAATGAGTAACTTCACCTTTCCCTATATTATACTTCACCTGCTACCTCCTTCTCTAGTTATTTAATCAGTCTAGAACCCCACTGCAGCCTCATTGTGTTCTCTTCACTTTTCCATCTAGTTCTGTGTCATCACTAAACTTGAAAATATTATTCTCAGTCCTTTCGTGAGTCATTGGTACACACTACACAGCTAAGGTCCAAGCACTCATTCTATTGCACTGCAGAAGTTCTATCCTGCCATCTGTAAAATTATCAATTTATTCCTGTTCTCTGATTTTTGTTTATTATTAAATCCTCAATTCCCTCTCATAAAGGATGGCAATTCTGTGAACCCTAAACTTGTATTGTAATTTCTTGTGTAGCACCTTTATTAAATGCCTCCTGAAAATCCACTGAGTTTTTTTCTACTTTATCTACACTGCTGGTTACACCTTCTTTCTTAAAAAAAAGCATGCTTTTTCTTTCAAGGCACCATTTTGACCATGCCCTTTCAGAATCAATTGTTTGTACAGGCAGCCTGGAGTCATGATAAGGCACCATTTTAAATGCAAGACACTAAACAAGTGAAGAAGTTTCTCAGTGTCCAAAATAGCCAACTGTGAATCTTTTTCTAGGTAAATATCATCTAAATCATCAAACCTTCTAACTCTTATACATTTAAAAAATGAGTGAAGTAGGATATGGAAGATAGAGAACTGGAGGAAATAAATAGTGACATCTTGAAAAATGATGATATTTGTATCATCGATAGCATTGTATCATCGGTGAGGTGCTGGAAGACTGGAGGTTGGCTAATGTGGTGCCACTATTTAAGAAAGGTAAGGAAAGACTAGGGAACTATGGCCCACTGAGCCTGACATCAGTGATGAGCAAGTTCATACAATCCCTGCTGTATGGAAGCAGGCCATTAACCTCAACAAGTCCACACCGACCCTCCGAAGAGCAACCCACCCAGACCTATTCCCTTATATTTACCTCTGCCTTATGCACCTAACCTACACATCCCTGAACACTATGGGCAAGTTAGCATGGCCAGTTCACCTAACCTGCACATCTTTAGATTGTGGGAGGAAACCAGAGCAGCTGGAGGAAACCCACACAGACACGGGGAGAATGTGCAAACTTCACATAGACAGTCACCCAAGTGTGGAAATGAAACTGGGTGCTGTGTGGCAGCAGTGCTAACCACTGAGCCACCATGCCGCTGGAAGGAATTCTGAGGGGCAGGATGTACATGTATTTGGAAAGGTAAGGATTGAGTAGGGATGGTCAACATGACTTTGTATGGGGAAATCATGTCTCACTAACTTGATTG
>NW_025204467.1:4896-9479 GCF_004010195.1 Chiloscyllium plagiosum | reverse complement strand
GGTCGCCTGAGGCGGGAAATGAACCCGGGTCTCAGGCGCTGTGAGGCAGCAGTGCTAACCACTGCGCCACCGTGCCGCCCACTTTTGGAGGGTTCTATCTTGTTAACTACAAAAGTCTCTTCCAATGAGACCAGGAAATGGCTTACCCTCAACCACATTAGACCAAGCAAGCCCTGGGTTTCCTACACTTGAAGAAAATGGTGGCAAGTACTGATACAACATAATGAACTGGCATGCCCATAAAACAAACAACAATTTAAACCTTGTTTAAACCTTGTGCCTATTTCTGAAAAAATAAAGTTCTCATTTATCAGAATCAGATGTGAAATAAAATAAAACTTACCAAGTAAACACATTTAGAAAGTTCATCTATGTGAAAGAGTCAGTACGTTTTTAACTGGAGTATGGGCTGGCACTAAATGATTAAATTAACATAGGTTTCTTTTATCTCTGTATGTGAGCATATTCTTTGAAAGCTTCCTCTTTTTCTGGCTTTAAGGCTCCATCATAAAAATTAACTTCAGCTCTTCTCAAGTGGTTGCCAGGGTTGGAGGATGTGAGCTATAGGGAGAGCCTGAATTGGCTGAGGCTGTTTTCCTCAGAGGCTTATAAAGGTTTATAAGCCTCTGAGGAGGTTTATAAAATCATGAGGGGCATGGATAGGGTAAATCAACAAAGTCTTTTCCTCAGGATGAGGGAGTGCAGAAAGAGAGGGCAAAGGTTTAGGGTGAGAGGGGAAATGTTTAAAAGGGATCTAAGGGGAAACTTTTTCATGCGGATTGTGGTGCATGTATGGAATAAGAAGGGGAAACTTTTTCATGCGGATTGTGGTGCATGTATGGAATAAGCTGCCAGAGGAAGTGGTGGCGGATAGTACAATTACAACATTTAAAAGGCATCTGGATGGGTATATGAAGAGGAAGCATTTAGAGAGATATGGGCCAAGTGCTGGCAAATGGGACTAGATTAGGTTAGGATATCTGGTTGGCTTGGTTAGGTTAGACCGAAGGGTCTGTTTTTCTGCTGGACATCTCTATGACTCTAATAGTTTATTGTAACCTGAGAGAAAGTTGCAATGTAATGGAGTAGTGCTATTTTTCATCTAACTTATATATTCTTGACCGCCTGAGCTTTAAGCTTTGTCATGCATATGATTGATTGGTAGATTATACATTTTTAAATGTCATGAAAACCTAGAAACTCTGGTGTCATGTAAATGGAAATTTTCCAATACAACACTAAGAACAAGCTAGTACAGTTTCAATTTTCTGATTATATCTGAAATAGTTGACATTTTTCTTCAGTGGTAAATCTCTTCCATGACATTAACTATTCTAATTGAAACAAAAAGGAAAGACAAGAATTACACTTCCCATCACCCTGAATGTTCAGATACATTGCATGAGAACTTTCTTTTATTTTCTCTTGTGAAAAAGGTGTTGTGATCACTTGTTGGCCTATATTGTCTTGAAAGCAGCATTTGGCACAAATTCCTTTTTTCTAGTTGGGTGGTTTCCCAGTCCTGTACGGAAGTATCAAGTTAAAAAAATTCTATCGGGAATTTAATGAGAATTTCTAGGTATTTCAGTTGCTTGGCAAGTTAAGCTGTTCTATCATGAATAAGCAATAGGAGGAGACATTGACCCAATTAGATCTCCACGTAATGTTGGCAGGTTATTTGATTTTCTAGGGCACCAAAATTAAATCACACAGATTACTGGCTGGCATTGGATATAGTAACAGCATTGGGTATCAATGATTCAACAGGATTGAATTTGATATAAGCATGAATCAACCAATATTCAGACATGTAGCATCAAAGGATTTTGTTTCCAATAGCGAGGTAAAAGCATAAACCAATCAGCAAAGAGACAGTAATCAAGTTAATTCTTTCTTGAATAATATTCTGTATGGACATGAAATGATGGGAAACCAATAAATAGTGTTGAAACTGTTTAATGACTCTGGATTCTGAGTAAGACAAAAGCTGGATAAAGTGATAGTAAAGTGTAGTTATCGCAGAGTAGAAGCTGGCAGAGCAGAGAGTTAAAGTACATTGCTATATCTATGGAGTATGAGCCTAATATTGCTGAAAAAAAATCAGCCAGGCCACATTTCGAGTATTTGGCTCATTTCTGGTTACAGCCATAAAGAAACTAGGGTGATGACGTCAGCATGTACGAGGGGCATAACTACAAATTGAGGGGTGATAGATTTAAGACAGATGTCAGAGGCAGGTTCTTTACGCAGAGAGTGGTAAGGGCATGGAATGCCCTACCTGCTAATGTAGTCAACTCAGCTACATTAGGGAGATTTAAACAATCCTTAGATAAGCACATGGATGATTTTGGGATAGTGTAGGGGGACGAGCTGAGAATAGTTCACAGGTCGGCGCAACATCGAGGGCCGAAGGGCCTGTTCCGTGCTGTATTGTTCTATGTTCTATGTTGTAAATGAGCAGTTCAAAGCCATTCATAAAGAACTGAATTATGAAGGAAGATTTGAAACTGGAATATGACAGGAAATATAACAGAGACTAATCATGAATTTTAATTCAAGTTAAACTGAGAATAAGGGGCATAAGCATGAAAGGTAAATTTAAGACTAAATGAACCAAATGGGTCAAATGCAGGCAGGGTGGGATTTGTTTAGCTTTGGAACATGGTTGGTGTGGATTAGTTGGACCGAAGGGTCTGTTTCCGTGCTGTATGACTCCATGACTCTATCTGATCAAGATGATTTATTTTATAATTTTATTAACATAAATGATAAACATTATACTGTGTGGATAAGTATATGGCTATACTAAAAAAAAACTATCAAAACCTGTAATAGAAGTCAGTTTGATCTTATGTATAATTGTTCAAGAATATCTAAGAACATCTAAGAATAGCTAAGAAGAGCATACCGAACAATACCTAAGAATTGAATATCTGTCAACATTTAAAGTTGAGTTTAACCTTATACCCCCAGGCGAGTAAGAAGCCTTCTTTTGGAATATCATCTGAGGGTTTTTCATATCTCTGAAATATCAGTGAAATAATCTTATTTTTATCTTATTCCTGCATTGCAATTGTTGTTCCATCTCTCTGTATAGACTCCTCTCACTTTCATATAATGCTGTACTGTTTCTTAATTCTTCAGTGAAGATTCCTTTATGAAAGCTGAGATTTTATCTGGTCAATTGTTTTCTTAAATGTCATAGCGTCATGGAGTCATAGAGATGTACAGCATGGAATCAGACCCTTTAGTCCAACCCATCCATGCCGACCAGATAACGTCGAATGTGCTAGTCCATTCATGGGATCCATGCTTTTAATCATTGTGCACGCCCATTCAAAGTATTTGGATATGCATAATGTTCGTTTGTAAAACGCGAGGATGATGATTGAAAATTGTGAGCGTCTGGACATATTGGTCACAGGTAACGGGCATTCATTAGTCAGCAGTTGGGTTTTGAGTATTTCCAAAAATCAAATGGCATTTGGAATGTCATGAGAGCTGCATCTGTTGTCCGATTGTCTTGCAGAAAGATCAGTCCAAAACAGCCTACAACTTCACTGGAGACTAAACTGTCCCAGTTTCTGTTTTATTATAGAAACTGCACTCATGCAACTGCAGGGACAGCTCCACCAGAGTTGTTAATGGAGAGAAGACTCCACACCAGGTTAAATCTGATCTTTCCGGTCATTGTGGGGAGTGTGAAAGGGCATCAGAAACGCCAATGCAGCCACAAGACTCCTTTTTGCATGTGACGCAGTTTACTACATGAGCCAAAATGTGCTGTTAAACATGGAAATGGCCGTGCATGGGTAAGGGACATGGACGAGGTGAGGACACGTCCCATTATGTTGGAGAGGTGGTCCTGAACAAATGTGAGGATCCCATGCCAGCTGTAACTTCACATATGGTCAGGAGAAAACATAACCAGCCCCTCAGAACATCTGACAAGGTTGTCCGCACCTGTAGTTTCTCCTGGTCATCACAGGGTGCAAGAATCCACTGAGGGCGAGATGGACACAGCAAATGTTGCAGCCTTGACACCATTGCCAACAGCAAAAGAACATAAATGTCTGTTGAGATGCAAGAGGTGGGCCACAGACCAGCACATGCCGGCAGTATCCCAGCTAGAATCCGCGGAAGTGGACCGAGTGGGAAAATGTCAAAGAAAATGCCACAGGAAAGAGTTGTGCCAGGAATTAGTTGGGAAGGGAGGTAATGATTGGAATGCGGGCAGTGAGTGAACCTCATTGAATATAATTTCCGAGGTTGGAGCTGTTCACCTGGTCCAATCCGGGAGTCCTGACTGACAGGTGTGCCAAGGGTTCCGCTCACTTGAGGAGCTGTCTCTGTAAAAACCAGGTCAGTGCCTTGTACTGTGCATGTGGAAATTCTTGAATTGCATTGCACAGCATATTACACTCAAGGAGCTCAGCAATACTCAGTGCTGGATGAAACATAGAAGGCTTTATAGATCGGAGCTTTAGGGAAGTAGTAACTCCAAAGATGGCAGATAGATGGGTGACAGTGAGGGGGACTGGGAGGAAGCAGCCAGTGCAGTGACCCCCTGCGGCCGTTCCCCT
>NW_025204467.1:0-2481 GCF_004010195.1 Chiloscyllium plagiosum | reverse complement strand
TGTCAGAGAGTGTCACAGTGTGTCTCTGCCTGTGTCAGAGAGTGTCAAAATGTGTTTCAGATAGTGTCAGAGAGTGTCACAGTCTGTCAGAGAGTGTCATAGTGTGTCTCTACCTGTGCCAGAGAGTGTCACAGTATGTTTCAGAGAGTATCAGAGAGTGTCACAATGTGTCTCAGAGACTGTCACAGCCTGTCACAGTCTCTCACAGAGTGGATAGGATTAATGTGATCAAGGATAGTCAGCATGGTTTTGTGAAGGGCAGGTCGTGCCTCACAAACCTTATTGAATTCTTTGAGAAGGTGACTAAGGAGGTGGACGAGGGGAAAGCGGTAGATGTGGTGTATATGGATTTTAGTAAGGCGTTTGAAAAGGGTTCCCCATGATAGACTACTGCAAAAAATACGGACAAGAGCGGGTTACATTCAAAGATAAACTGTGGGCAACTTCGGCTCCTATATATGTGTCAGCGCTTCGATCTTTCCTTGGTTTGGCGAATTTTACAGAAAATTGTGTCATGACTTGACCTCCATCTTGGCAGGTTCAATTTGCTATTCAGAAAGTGTCAGTTTTGCCAATAATCATGTCACCAAGAAATAACCTTTCACGAAGTTAAAATGCAGCTACTATCATTTAAAGTCTTCGCACAGAATAATCCCCAGTGAGATGAGGTGCTGACATGCGAAGCGTTCCCTTACGGCATCTGGTTAATGTTTGCTCACCGACAGAGGACTGCCTGATAGTTGTGGTGTGACATTTGAAAGGGTTCAGAAAAAACTTACAAGGTTGTTGCAAGTGTGAGCTATAGGGAGAAGCTGAATAGGCTGGGGCTGTTTTCCCTGGAGCATCAGAGGCTGAGGAGTGACCATATAGAGGTTTATATAATCATGAGGGGCATGGATAGGATAAATAACCAAGGTATTTTCCCTGGGGTAGGGGAGTCCAGAAATAGAGGTCATAGGTTTAGGGTGAGAGGGGAAAGATATAAATGCACCGAATGGGCTACGTTATCCCATAGAGGGTGGTGTGTGTATGGAATGAGCTGTCAGAGGAAGTGGTGGAGACTGGCACAATTACAGCATTTGAAAGGCAGCTGGATAGGTATATGAATAAGAAGAGTTTAGAGGGATATGGGCCAAGTGCTGACGAATGGGGCTATATTAAGGTAGATTATCTGTTCGGCATGGACGAGTTGGACTGACGGGTCTGTTTCCATGCTGTACACCTCTATGCCTAAATGCAGCATAACAAACTATGCAGGGTTCCCTTAGTGACAACATGTGAGTATTCACACTGCGGTGACATTTGCACTGTAAGTCTACACATCTGTACATGACAAACACCTCAACGTACAGAGATCAGGAGGGCAATCTGTAAAGACTTGAATTCTCTCACCAGAGACTGTGAGGACAAGAACATTTATGGGAGGCATGGAAGATGGATGTAGCTTTACAAATCAAAACGCATGTGTATCCTTCAATTCCTTTTTTAAAAAATCCTTTCTCATTTAAATTGAATAACAAATTCAGTATCCACTGTCATATGTGGAAGAGTTCCGAACCTCTCCGACCCTTTTTATGCAGACATGCTTCCTAACATTTCTCCTGAACGCTCTAGCTGTAATTTTCAGATGGTGCCCCTCCTTCCTAGCATCTCCAGCCATTGGAAATAATTAATCCATTCCTGTTGATGTCTTGTTGGACTTTACTCAGATCGTCCTTTAGCCTTCAAGATTCTCGCGAACACAGGTCTAATTTTTACAACAAAAACGGAAATTGCTCAGCAGTTCTTGCAGCATCTGAGAGAGTGAAAGCAGTGTTAATGGTTCAAGTCTGGGGACCCTTCTTCAGAACTAACTTGCCTGATCTCTCCTCATATCTTCAGACCATATGAAACCATAACAGAAGTCAGAATACGAAGATGAGAAAATTCTGCAGCAGCAGTGACATTGGGAGTCTCTATCAATGTCTGGACAAGGCTGACCAGTCAGTGAGCTGGAGACGTTATTGTTTAAAAGATAGAACCAGTGAGCAGATACACACACCAGCATGCACTCTCTCCCTCTTTCTTTCTCATGCACACATCCTCTCTCTCTCTCTCTCTCTCTCTCTCTCTCACACACACACACATAAATACATGCATGGTCGCTCACACACAGGCATAGCCTCTCACACACACACATCCCTCTTTCACACAGTTGCATGATCTCCCTCACATACATACACACACAAGCATGGACACACACACAGGCATGGTCTCACACAGAGGCATAGCCTCTCTCTCGCTCACACACAACAATGGTCTCTCTCACAGGCTTGGTCTCTCTCTATCTCTCACACCCACCGGCATCGTCTCTCACTGTCACACACGCACACAGGCATAGAACATAGAACATAGAACAATACAGCACAGAACAGGCCCTTCGGCCCACGATGTTGTGCCGACCTTCTAACCTACATTAAGTACTCATCCATGTACCTATCC
>NW_025204466.1:0-9476 GCF_004010195.1 Chiloscyllium plagiosum | reverse complement strand
CAGTTCCCCAGTGTAGTGCCTGTGTATGGTGCCACTCCCCAGTGTAGGGGCTCTGTATGGAGCCGCTCCCCAGGAAGGGACTGTGTATGGAGCAACACCCCACTGTAGCTGCTCTGTATCGAGCAGCTCCCCAGTGTAGGGGCTCTGTATGTCGCAGCTCCCCAGTGTAGGAACTGTGTTTGGAGCAGCTCCCCAGTGTCGGGGCAGTGTATGCAGCAGCCCCCCCAGTGTAGGGACACAGTATGTCACTACCCCAGTGTATGGGCTTTGTATAGAGGAGCTCCCCACTGTAGGGACTGTGTATGGAGCAGCTCCCCAGGGTAGGCGCCCTGGATGGAGCAGCTCCCCAGTGTAGGGGCTCTGTATGGAGCAGCTCCCCAGTGTAGGGACTGTGTATGGAGAAGCTCCCCAGGGTAGGGTCTCTGTATGGAGCAGCTCCCCAGTGTAGGGTCTGTGTATGGAGCATCTTCCCAGTGTAGTGCCTGTTTATGGAGCCGCTCCCCAGTTTAGGGGCTCTGTATGGAGCAGCTCCTCAGAGTAGGGACTCTGTATGAACCAGCTCCCCAGTGTCGGGACTGTGTATTGAGCAGCTACCCAGTGTAGCGACTCTGTATGTAGCAGCTCCCCAGTGTAGGGGCTCTGTATGGAGCAGCTCCCCAGTATAGGGACTCTGTATGGAGCAGCTCCCCAGTATAGGGGCTCTGTATGGAGCAGCTCCCCAGTTTCGGGACTCTGTATGGAGCAGCTCCCCAGTATAGGGGCTCTGTATGGGCCAGCTCCCCAGTGTAGGGATTCTGTATGGAGCATCTCCCCAATGTAGGGACTCTGCATTGAGCTGCTCCCTAGAGTAGGGACTGTGTGTGGAGCAGCTCCCCACTGTAGGGGCTCTGTATGGACCAGCTCCCCAGTGTAGGGATTGTGTTTGGAGCAGCTCCTATAGTTGGGGCTCTGTATGGGCCAGCTCTCCAGTGTAGGGACTCTGTATGGAGCAGCTCCCCAATGTAGGGACTCTCTATGGAGCAGTTCTCCACTGTACTGTCTTTGTATGGAGCATTTGCCCAGTGTAGTGCCTGTGTATGGAGCCGCTCCCCAGTGTAGTGTCTCTGTATGGAGCAGCTCCCCAGTGTCGGGACTGTGTATTGAGCAGCTCCCCGGTGTAGGGACTCTGTATGCCAGCTCCCCAGTGTAGGGCTAGGTATGGAGTGGCACCCCAGTGTAGCGACTCTGTATGGAGCAGCTCGCCAGTGTAGGGGCTCTGTATGGAGCAGCTCCCCACTGTAGGGGCTCTGTATGGACCAGCTCCCCAGTGTAGGGATTGTGTTTGGAGCAGCTCCCACTGTAGGGGCGTTGTATGGGCCAGCTCCCCAGTGTAGGGACTCTGTATAGAGCAGCTCCCCATTATAGGGACTCTGCATTGAGCAGCTGCCCAGTGTAGGGACTGTGTATGGAGCAGCTCCCCACTGTAGGGGCTCTGTATGGAGCAGTTCCCCAGGGTAGGTGCTCTGGATGGAGCAGCTCTCAGTGTAGGGGCTCTGTATGGAGCACTCCCCAGTGTAGGGGCTCTGTATGGAGCTGCTCCCCAGTGTAGGGGCTCTGTATGGAGCTGCTCCCCAGTTTGGGGCTGTTTATGGAGCAGCTCCCCAGTGTAGGACTCTGTATGGAGCAGCCCCTCAGTGTAGGAACACCGTATGGAGCAGCTCCCCAGTGTAGGGTCTCTCTATGGAGCAGCTTCCCAGTGTAAGGTGTCTGTATGGAGCAGCTCCCCACTGTAGGGGCTTTGTATGGAGCAGTTCCCCTGTGTAGTGCCTGTGTATGGTGCCGCTCCCCAGTGTATGGGCTCTGTATGGAGCCGCTCCCCAGGAAGGGACTGTGTATGGAGCAACACCCCACTGTAGCTGCTCTGTATAGAGCAGCTCCCCAGTGTAGGGGCTCTGTATGTCGCAGCTCCCCAGCGTAGGAACTGTGTTTGGAGCAGCTCCCCAGTGTCGGGGCAGTGTATGCAGCAGCCCCCCCAGTGTAGGGACACTGTATGTCACCACCCCAGACTATGGGCTGTGTATAGAGGAGCTCCCCACTGTAGGGACTGTGTATGGAGCAGCTCCCCAGGGTAGGCGCCCTGGATGGAGCAGCTCCCCAGTGTAGGGGCTCTGTATGGAGCAGCTCTCCAGTGTAGGGACTGTGTATGGAGAAGCTCCCCAGGGTAGGGTCTCTGTATGGAGCAGTTCCCCAGTGTAGGGTCTGTGTATGGAGCATCTCCCCAGTGTAGTGCCTGCGTATGGAGCCGCTCCCCAGTTTAGGGGCTCTGTATGGAGCAGCTCCCCAGTGTAGGGACTGTGTATTGAGCAGCTCCCCAGTGTAGCGACTCTGTATGTAGCAGCTCCCCAGTGTAGGGGCTCTGTATGGAGCAGCTCCCCAGTATAGGGACTCTGTATGGAGCAGCTCCCCAGTGTAGGGGCTCTGTATGTAGCAGCTCCCCAGTGTAGGGGCTCTGTCTGGGCCAGCTCCCCAGTATCGGGACTCTGTATGGAGCAGCTCCCCAGTGTAGGGATTCTGCATTGAGCAGCTCCCTAGAGTAGGGACTGTGTGTGGAGCAGCTCCCCACTGTAGGGGCTCTGTATGGACCAGCTCCCCAGTGTGGGGGTTGTGTTTGGAGCAGCTCCTATTGTAGGGGCTCTGTATGGGCCAGCTCCCCAGTGTAGGGACTCTGTATGGAGAATCTCCCCAGTGTAGTGCCTGTGTATGGACCAGCTCCCCAGTGTAGGGACTCTGCATTGAGCAGCTCCCTAGAGTAGGGACTGTGTGTGGAGCAGCTCCCCACTGTAGGGGCTCTGTATGGACCAGCTCCCCAGTGTAGGGATTGTGTTTGGAGCAGCTCCCACTGTAGGGGCTCTGTATGGGCCAGCTCCCCAGTGTCGGGGCTCTGTATGGACCAGTTCCCCAGGGTAGGCGCCCTGTATGGAGCAGCTCCTCAGTGTAGGGGCTCTGTATGTTGCAGCTCGCCACTGTAGAGGCTCTGTATGGACCAGCTCCCCAGTGTAGGGATTGTGTTTGGAGCAGCTCCCACTGTAGGGGCTCTGTATGGGCCAGCTCCCCAGTGTCGGGGCTCTGTATGGACCAGTTCCCCAGGGTAGGCGCCCTGGATGGAGCAGCTCCCCAGTGTAGGGGCTCTGTATGGAGCTGCTCCCCAGTGTAGGGGCTCTGTATGGAGCTGCTCCCCAGTTTGTGGCTGTTTATGGAGCAGCTCCCCAGTGTAGGACTCTGTATGGAGCAGCTCCCCAGTGTAGGAACACAGTATAGAGCAGCTCCCCAGTGTAGGGTCTCTGTATGGAGCAGCTTCCCAGTGTAAGGTCTCTGTATGGAGCAGCTCCCCACTGTAGGGGCTCTGTATGGAGCAGTTCCCCAGTGTAGTGCCTGTGTATGGTGCCGCTCCCCAGTGTAGGGGCTATGTATGGAGCCGCTCCCCAGGAAGGGACTGTGTATGGAGCAACTCCCCAGTGTAGGGGCTCTGTATGGAGGAGCTCCCCAGTGTAGGATCTGTGTTTGGAGGAGCTCCCCGGTGAAGGGACTCTTTATGGAGCAGCTTCCCACTGTAGCTGCACTGTATAGAGCAGCTCCCCAGTGTAGGGGCTCTGTATGTCGCAGCTCCCCAGTGTAGAAACTGTGTTTGGAGCAGCTCCCCAGTGTTGGGGCAGTGTGTGGAGCAGCTCCCCAGTGTAGGGACAGTGTATGGAGCAGCTCCCCAGGGTAGGGTCTCTGTATGTAGCAGCTCCAAACTGTAGGGGCTCTGTATGGAGCAGTTCTACAGTGTAGTGCCTGTGTATGGTGCCTCTCCCCAGTGTAGGGGCTCTGTATGGAGCAACTCCCCAGTGTAGGGACTCTGTATGAACCATCTCCCCAGTGTCGGGACTGTGTATTGAGCAGCTCCCCAGTGTAGGGACTCTTATGCCAGCTCCCCAGTGTAGGGGCTAGGTATGGAGTGGCACCCCAGTGTAGCGAATCTGTTTGGAGCAGCTCCCCAGTGTAGGTGCTCTGTATGGAGCAGCTCCCCAGTGTAGGGGCTCTGTATGGAGCAGCTCCTCAGTGTAGGGTCTGTGTATGGAGCCTCTCCCCAGTGTATGGGTTCTGTATGGAACAGCTCCCCAGTGCATGGGCTCTATATGGAGCAGCTCCCCAGTGTCGGGGCTCTGTATGGAGCAGCTCCCCAATGTAGGGACTCTGTATGGAGCAGCTCCCCAATGTAGGGACTCTGCATTGAGCAGCTCCCCAGTGTAGGGACTGTGTATGGAGCAGCTCCCCACTGTAGGGGCTCTGTATGGACCAGTTCCCCAGGGTAGGCGCTCTGGATGGAGCAGCTCTCAGTGTAGGGGCTCTGTATGGAGCAGCTCCCCAGTGTAGGTGCTCTGTATGGAGCTGCACCCCAGTGTCAGGTCTCTGTATGGAGCAGCTCCCCACTGTAGGGGCTCTGTATGGAGCAGTTCCCCAGTGTAGTGCCTGTGTATGGTGCCGCTCCCCAGTGTAGGGGCTCTGTATGGAGCAGCTCCCCAGGTAGGGACTGTGTATGGAGCAACTCCCCACTGTAGCTGCTCTATATGGAGCAGCTCCCCAGTGTAGGGGCTCTGTATGGAGCAGCTCCCCAGTGTAGGGGCTCTGTATGGAGCAGCTCCCCAATGTAGGGACTCTGCATTGAGCAGCTCCCCAGTGTCGGGACTGTGTATGGAGGAGCTCCCCACTGTAGGGGCTCTGTATGGACCAGTTCCCCAGGGTAGGCGCTCTGGATGGAGCAGCTCTCAGTGTAGGGGCTCTGTATGGAGCAGCTCCCCAGTGTATGGGCTCTGTATGGAGCTGCTCCCCAGTGTCAGGTCTCTGTATGGAGCAGCTCCCCACTGTAGGGGCTCTGTATGGAGCAGTTCCCCAGTGTAGTGCCTGTGTATGGTGCCGCTCCCCAGTGTAGGGGCTCTGTATGAAGCAGCTCCACAGGTAGGGACTGTGTATGGAGCAGCTCCCCACTGTAGCTGCTCTATATGGAGCAGCTCCCCAGTGTAGGGGCTCTGTATGGAGCACCTCCCCAGTGTAGGAACTGTGTATGGAGCAGCTCCCCATGGTAGGCGCCCTGGATGGACCAGCTCCCCAGTGTAGGGGCTCTGTATGGAGCAGCTCCCCAGTGTAGGGACTGTGTATGGAGCAGCTCCCCAGTGTAGGGTCTCTGTATGGAACAGCTTCCCACTGTAGGGTCTGTGTATGGAGCATCTGCCCAGTGTAGTGCCTGTGTATGGAGCCACTCCCCAGTGTAGGGGCTCTGTATGGAGCAGCTCCCCAGTGTAGGGGCTCTGTATGAACCAGCTCCCCAGTGTCGGGACTGTGTATTGAGCAGCTCCCCAGTGTAGGGACTCTGTATGCCAGCTCCCCAGTGTAGGTATGGAGTGGCACCCCGTGTAGCGACTCTGTATGGAGCAGCTCCCCAGTGTAGGGGCTCTGTATGGAGCAGCTCCCCACTCTAGGCGGTTATTATGGAGAAGCTCCCCAGTGTAGGCTTCCCACCTCAGGCGACTGACTGTGTGAAGTTTGCAAGTTCTCCTCGTGTCTGCGTGGGTTTCCTCCGGGTGCTCCGGCTTCCTCCCACAGTCCACAGATGTGCAGGTCAGGTGAATTGGCCATGCTATGTTGCCCGTAGTGGTAGCTAAGGGGTAAATATAGGGGAATGGGTGGGTTACGCTTTGGCGTGTCGTTGTGGACTTGTTGGGCCGAAGGGCCTGTTTCCACATTGTAATATAATCTAATCTAATGTAGGGACTGTGTATGGAGCTGCTCCGCTGTGTAGGGACTCTATATGTACAAGCTCCGCAGTGTAGGTTCTCTGCATGGAGCAGCTCCCCAGTTTGGGGCTGTGTATGGAGCAGCCCCCCAGTGTAGGAACACAGTACGGAGCAGCTCCCCACTGTAGGGGCTCTGTAAGGAGCAGCTCCCCAGCGAAGGCACTGTGTATGTAGCAGCTCCCCACTGTAGCTGCTCTGTATTGTGCAGCTCCCCAGTGTAGGGACTGTTTATGGAGGATCTCCCTAGTGTAGGGATTCTGTATGCCAGCAGCACAGTGTAGGGGGTACGTATGGAGCAGCACCCCAGTGAAGGGACTCTGCATGGAGCGGCTCCCCAGTGTAGGGACTGCGTGTGGAGCAGCTCCCCACTGTAGGAGCTCTGTATGGACCAGCCCCCCATTGTAGGGACTGTGTATGGCCCAGGCCCAGTGTAGGGGCTATGTACGGAGCAGCTCCCCAGTGTAGGGTCTCTGTATGGAGCAGCTCCCCACTGTAGTGACTCTGTATGGAGCAGCCCCCCGGTGTAGGACACTGTATGGAGCAGCTCCCCAGTGTAGGGACTCTGTATGGAGCAGCTTCCCACTGTAGGGTCTGTGTATGGAGCAGCTCCCCAGTGTAGTGCCTGTGTATGGAGCCGCTCCCCAGTGTAGGGGCTCTGTATGGAGCAGCTCCCCAGTGTAGGGGCTCTGTATGTCGCAGCTCCCCAGTGTAGGAACTGTGTTTGGAGCAGCTCCCCAGTGTTGGGGCAGTGTATGGAGCAGCTTCCCAGTGTAGGGACAGTGTATGGAGCAGCTCCCCAGGGTAGGGTCTCTGTATGGAGCAGCTCCAAACTGTAGGGGCTCTGTATGGAGCAGTTCTCCAGTGTAGTGCCTGTGTATGGTGCCTCTCCCCAGTGTAAGTGCTCTGTATGGAGCAACTCCCCAGTGTAGGGACTCTGTATGAACCAGCTCCCCAGTGTCGGGACTGTGTATTGAGCAGCTCCCCAGTGTAGGGACTCTTATGCCAGCTCCCCAGTGTAGGGGCTAGGTATGGAGTGGCACCCCAGTGTAGGGGCTCTGTATGGAGCAGCTCCCCAGTGTAGGGGCTCTGTATGGAGCAGCTCCCCAGTGTAGGGGCTCTGTATGGAGCTGCTCCCCAGTGTAGGAACTGTGTATGGAGCATCTCCCCAGTGTAGTGCCTGTGTATGGAGCAGCTCCCACTGTAGGGTCTCTGTATGGACCAGTTCCCCAGGATAGGCGCTCTGGATGGAGCAGCTCTCAGTGTAGGGGCTCTGTATGTCGCAGCACCCCAGTGTAGGAACTGTGTTTGGAGCAGCTCCCCAGTGTTGAGGCAGTGTATGGAGCAGCTCTCCAGTGTAGGGACAGTGTATGGAGCAGCTCCCCAGGGTAGGGTCTCTGTATGTAGCAGCTCCAAACTGTAGGGGCTCTGTATGGAGCAGTTCTCCAGTGTAGTGCCTGTGTATGGTGCCTCTCCCCAGTGTAGGGGCTCTGTATGGAGCAACTCCCCAGTGTAGGGACTCTGTATGAACCAGCTCCCCAGTGTCGGGACTGTGTATTGAGCAGCTCCACAGTGTAGGGACTCTTATGCCAGCTCCCCAGTGTAGGGGCTCTGTATGGAGCAGCTCCCCAGTGTAGGGGCTCTGTATGGAGCTGCTCCCCAGTGTCAGGTCTCTGTATGGAGCAGCTCCCCACTGTAGGGGCTCTGTATGGAGCAGCTCCCCAATGTAGGGACTCTGTATGGAGCAGCTCCCCAATGTAGGGACTCTGCATTGAGCAGCTTCCCAGTGTAGGGACTGTGTATGGAGCAGCTCCCCACTGTAGGGGCTCTGTATGGACCAGTTCCCCAGGGTAGGCGCTCTGGATGGAGCAGCTCTCAGTGTAGGGGCTCTGTATGGAGCAGCTCCCCAGTGTAGGGGCTCTGTATGGAGCTGCTCCCCAGTGTCAGGTCTCTGTATGGAGCAGCTCCCCACTGTAGGGACTCTGTATGGAGCAGTTCCCCAGTGTAGTGCCTGTGTATGGTGCCGCTCCCCAGTGTAGGGGCTCTGTATGGAGCAGCTCCCCAGGTAGGGACTGTGTATGGAGCAACTCCCCAGTGTAGGGGCTCTGTATGGAGGAGCTCCCCACTGTAGGGACTGTGGATGGAGCAGTTTCCCAGGGTAGGCGCCCTGGATGGACCAGCTCCCCAGTGTAGGGGCTCTGTATGGAGCAGCTCCCCAGTGTAGGAACTGTGTATGGAGCAGCTCCCCATGGTAGGCACCCTGGATGGACCAGCTCCCCAGTGTAGGGGCTCTGTATGGAGCAGCTCCCCAGTGTAGGGACTGTGTATGGAGCAGCTCCCCAGTGTAGGGTCTCTGTATGGAACAGCTTCCCACTGTAGGGTCTGTGTATGGAGCGTCTGCCCAGTGTAGTGCCTGTGTATGGAGCCACTCCCCAGTGTAGGGGCTCTGTATGGAGCAGCTCCCCAGTGTAGGGGCTCTGTATGAACCAGCTCCCCAGTGTCGGGACTGTGTATTGAGCAGCTCCCCAGTGTTGGGACTCTGTATGCCAGCTCCCCAGTGTAGGGGCTAGGTATGGAGTGGTACCCCGTGTAGCGACTCTGTATGGAGCAGCTCCCCAGTGTAGGGGCTCTGTATGGAGCAGCTCCCCACTCTAGGCGGTTATTATGGAGAAGCTCCCCAGTGTAGGCTTCCCACCTCAGGCGACTGACTGTGTGGAGTTTGCAAGTTCTCCTCGTGTCTGCGTGGGTTTCCTCCGGGTGCTCTGGCTTCCTCCCACAGTCCAAAGATGTGCAGGTCAGGTGAATTGGCCATGCTATGTTGCCCGTAGTGGTAGGTAAGGGGTAAATATTGGGGAATGGGTGGGTTACGCTTTGGCGTGTCGTTGTGGACTTGTTGGGCCGAAGGGCCTGTTTCCTGTAATATAATCTAATCTAATGTAGGGACTGTGTATGGAGCTGCTCCGCTGTGTAGGGACTCTATGTGTACAAGCTCCGCAGTGTAGGTTCTCTGCATGGAGCAGCTCCCCAGTTTGGGGCTGTGTATGGAGCAGCCCCCCAGTGTAGGAACACAGTACGGAGCAGCTCCCCACTGTAGGGGCTCTGTAAGGAGCAGCTCCCCAGCGAAGGCACTGTGTATGTAGCAGCTCCCCACTGTAGCTGCTCTGTATTGTGCAGCTCCCCAGTGTAGGGACTGTTTATGGAGGATCTCCCTAGTGTAGGGATTCTGTATGCCAGCAGCACAGTGTAGGGGGTACGTATGGAGCAGCACCCCAGTGAACGGACTCTGCATGGAGAGGCTCCCCAGTGTAGGGACTGCGTGTGGAGCAGCTCCCCACTGTAGGAGCTCTGTTTGGACCAGCTCCCCATTGTAGGGGCTCTGTATGTTGCAGCGCCCCACTGTAGGGGCTCTGTATGGAGCAGCTCCCCAGTGTAGGGACTCTGTATGGACCAGCTCCCCAGTGTCGGGACTGTGTATTGAGCAGCTCCCCAGTGTAGGGACTCTGTATGCCAGCTCCCCTGTGTAGGGGCTACTTATGGAGCAGCACCCCAGTGTAGGGCATCTGTATGGAGCTCCTCCCCACTGTAGGGGCTCTGTGTGGACCGGCTCCCCAGTGTAGGGACTGTGTATGGAGAAGCTCCCCAGTGTAGAGACTCTGTATGGAGCAG
>NW_025204465.1:4715-9475 GCF_004010195.1 Chiloscyllium plagiosum | reverse complement strand
ATTCTGGAATATCTTTCCCTGACAATATACAAAGTCTGCTCAGTTCCATTTATAATGCTTCATGTGGAATATTAATAGAAATCTTTCAAAACTCTGAGGTTTTTTTTGCTGAATCTTATTCAACTGCATAGGTTTGCGATATTTCTTTACATCTAAAGTCGTCCAAAATTGACATTATTTCCTCGCACCTTCCAACACCCTCATCCCACTTTTACACTTTTACCCAGCCACAGGCTGTCTCTCTCCTGGTGAAACTCACTGCTTGTGTGTCTCTAAATGTGCCTTTCCAAATGTTTTGGAAACGGATTCTCTGAGTGACAGAAATTCTGCTCCCATTATTTCTTTGTCCGACATCGATGGTTTTAAAAGCCTGACGTTCAGTAATGTACGAACTTGAAAGAGAGAATTTACCACCTATTTACTCTCTCCAAAACTCAAATACTCTGGAAAACTTTCATTCGGTTTTTCTTGGTTCAGTTTCAAATTTTCCAAAACACAAATAAATAAAATTCTATCCCCACTAAACGCCGTCAGCATCGTCTCAAATATCTTAGCAGCCCAGTAAACGCTGGCAGTGTCCTCTCTGATGGAATCATAGATTCCCTACAAGGCATAAAGTACAGTTCAGCCAATAGAGTCTGTAGGGACACTCTGAACAGCATCTCAACCAGACCTAGCTCCCGGCTCTATCCCCGCAGGCCTTTTGTTTGTGATTTCAAACAAACCTGCTGGAATAAAACCTGGCATCGTGTGAGTGCTGACCTTATCACTGGGTTACCCATGGCTAATTCACTTAACTTACTGAATTCACTTCCTGGACACATCAGCGCAATTTAACACGGCCAATCCACCTAACCTACAGACTTAACAGCAGTGCGAACCACTGAGCAAATGTATCATCACATTGAGCACCACCTGTATCATGTGTAATGGCTTTACACACTGGTACATCCTCCTAGTGAAAGAAAACTGCGCCCAACCCGAATTCAATGCATCCAAACGCGGTTCTACGCTGTACAACCTCATTAGTGCTGCTGGAAATGTTTCTGCACTCAGATCTGAATGGGTTTACTCTGTTTTCTCCCTCAGATTCCTGCTTTAATTAATTAAATACATCAGTCAGGAACAACTCTATATAATGGTTTTCATTCCAATACAAACACAATGTGCAGTTTGCTGAAGTTACATGTTTGCACTTTCACTGACACTCTCTCTCCTCAGGAGCTGCAGTCCTTCCCCAGCTGATTCAGACAGCACTGTCCTTCCTGTGACATATCCAATCGAGAATTGAAGGCCAAGCATGAATAACCTTCACTGGGCAAGAGAGCCACCGGTTTAAAACCTTTACGATGCACCCAGCGGAGAATTGAGCCCTGTGACAGACGGGGACACTAACCACGATACTGTGGAGGACGACAACATCGAAGGAGACCTTTCAGCCTGTTGTGGCCCACTTGTCCAACACAACTGCTTAACGACCTGAATCAAGTTTTCCATGATTTAGCGCATAGTCTTATATGTCTTGGCATCACAAATTCACATCTGATTTTTTTTTCAGGTTAAAAGAGTTTCCAACTCTCTGACCGTTTCTGCGCATATACTCAAACGTTCTGCCTTTTCCCGAAATCTCTTGGCCCCAGTGTTCGATCCCTCCATCAATAACACAAGCTTCTTTCAGTCTATCCTATCCATATCCCTCATTATTTTGTGCATCTCAGTCATGTCTTCTCCAATCTCCTCTGCACTGCAACAAACAACCCAAGTCTGTCCAATCTCTCCACATAACTGAAACTCTTCAGCCCAGACAATATTCCAGTGAATCTCTGCTGTAACGTTCCCAGTGCGATCACATCATTGTTATACTGTGAATTGCAGCACTGCACACAGTACTCTAGCTAAAGCCGAATTATTTTTTTTTCTATTCTGTTACAGTATGAGGGCGTCGCTGGCTCGGCAGTATTGATTGCAATCCTTAATTGCACAACTGGCAATTGAGACTCAACCGTATTGCAGTGAGTCTGGAGTCACAACGAGGCCCGACCAGGTAGGGATATCAGGTTCCTTCCTCAAAGGACGTCAGTGTACCTGATGGTTTTGTTTTTTCAACAATTGACCATGGATTTCTTGATGTTATTAGATCGTAATTCCAGATATTTATTGAATCTAAATTCTAACACCTGGCATGGTTGGAGTCAAGCCCGGGTCCCTGGTTCATTTGCTTGGTGTCTGAGTTAACAGTCCAGTGGTAAGAGTGCTCAGCCATTGCAGAAAACCCGTGAAACTAATCTTTCCCAATGAAGTCGCTTTTCCTCGATATTGCCCTGTGTCATTTTCCTGAGCTTGACCCCCAATAATCGCAAGTCCATATCAGTAAAAGCTGCTATCTGAGGATTGGCTTCACAACAGCGGTAAGCAAATGGATCAACTGGTCTGCAGGTCCCGATGGTGGGGTTGGGGCACGTTCACCCAGCAACAGTGACCACAGCAGCACACAGTGAACAGTATCAATGTGAGAGTCAGTGTTAGATTCTGCAGTGCCTTAATGAAATAGGAAATGACTCCACAACTACATGATGAAAGAGCAGCGCTCCCAAAACTTTTGCTCAGTTTAACCTGGTAGACTCTAAACTGACGTTGTGTGATTTTTAACTGTGTACACCATAGTCCAACACCGGCATCTCTAAATTAATGAAATGGGGGTGTGGGACGGAAAGTTCATTTAGTGATCGAAGGAGGGAGAGAAATCTCTGCGAACGGGTGGATTTGAATTCTGACATATGAAACGCAGAGATGTGAGCGAGCAGAATCTGAAGGGAAAAGATCATCACCTTGGAGAAAATTACCATGTTAAAACAACTGATTCGTTTGTGTTTCACAAAAGCTGGGGCAGATAGAGCAATTACTGCCGTGACTCGCATTCGAGCCGAGGTTGCTGCGGCCACAACGCAGAGTACTGACAACTATACGATCACGGCATGCCACAGACACGCACACTGGCATTGCGCAATAAGTACAGTCTCATAAGAAATGTTAGGCAGAGCACCAAATGAACAATATCAGTGTTAAGCGAACAGTGGCAGATATGTGGGAACTCAGAATGGGCTGACCGTTTAATATCGGGTCCCCCAGTGGCTGTGGTGATTCCATTATTAATATGCTGAAGGCTGAGGTAAATAGATTTCTCCAAAACATCGAAAACTCCGTGGACATTGGAGTTGTTGTTGAAATGTATGCTTCAATAGCAATGCAGTTTAACATCGGATCCTTCACCAGTTTCCCCCCACAAGGCAGTCACCACTGCTGCCACATAGTCCCAATTCCCAACCCCAGAATCAGAGGAACTGAGTGGCGCAGTCGCGAAAATCCAACTGGAAGTCGGGATGGGAATGCGGTCGTACAGATACTCGCACAGTGACACAACCGGTGAATGCACGGCATTTCTATGACGGTTTATAGGCGCAAGCAATTCCGAGGTTGGGAGTTCTCCTGGTCAAAGGCGGGGCAGGAGAGAATTTTTTTTCCTGTTTATAGCAATCTGCAGTGCATCTTGCTGAGACAACTGAGTGCCACAATTGGAGCTTGGGCGGTTGGTTTGAAGTTTGAACTTGCTTCACTATCACCAACTTGCCTGGAATGAATTGCTTTCACAACTTTCATTTCCAATTGTTTAATATCTCCCTGCAGTCTGCGGTTTTCTTCCTCATGGATAATTGCATGACTAACTGTTGTATGATCTGAACACTACTAAAGCACGGCCACTACAAGTAAACATGAATCATTGATCTATATGAGAAAACATTGGAACTCACTGCAGGCATGCTTCGTAGGTTTGCAGGCGACGCCAGAATTGTAGACAGTGAGGAAGATTATCTAAGTTTCAAAAGGATCTTAATCTAATGAGTCGTTGGACTGAAAAATGTAACATGGAGTTCAATCTGGACAAATGGAAGGTATTGCATTTTGGTACAACAACGAGAGTACGGCTTTGCGTAGTGTTGGAGAACACGGAAGCCAGGGGTGCAGGTGCATAATTCCTTGTAGTTTGCATCACCTCCAGACAAGATGGTACAAGGTATTTAACATACTTCCCTTCATTGTTCAGTCTTTTGTGTATAGTAGTTGGGACGTTATGCTGAAGGTTTGCAGGACAATGATGAGGCCTCTTCTGATATATTATGTCCAGTTCTGGTCGCCCAGTTGTAGCAATGATATTATTCCGTTGGAGCAGGTTCAGAAAAGTACACACGCATGTTGCCGTGTGTGGAAGGTTTGAGTTATAATGAAAAGCTGGATAGGCTGAGACTATTTTCAGATTCGAGATCGGGGTGCTGGAAAACCACAACAGGTAAGGCAGTATCCGAAGAGCAGGAAAATATTTTTGTTTTACGCAAGTGTCGTTCAGCAGGCTCTTGCCCGAAACGTCGTTTCTCCTGCTCCCCAAATGCTGCCTGACCTGCTGTGCTTTCCCAGCACAACACTCTCGACTTTGATCTCTCATCTGCAGTTCTCACTTTCTCCTAGTTGAGACTGTTTTCACTCTAGGTTAGGGGTTTGAACGGTGACCTGACAGAAGTTTATGAATTATTGAGAGGCAAGTTAGAGTTAACGATAGCTGCCTTTACCCAGGATGGGGATTTCAAGGCGAGAGGGCATATGTTTAAGATGAAAAGAGAGTTTTTTTTTTAAAAGGTCATGTGAGGCACTTTTAAGGAAGGTGTTTTACGTGTGCAATCAACTTGCTGAGGAAGTGATGGATGAGG
>NW_025204465.1:0-3969 GCF_004010195.1 Chiloscyllium plagiosum | reverse complement strand
TTTTAAAATAAATTTATTCATGCCTCGTACATCAGTTATTTCCCAGAGGACATTTAAGAGTCAACCACGGTATTATCCATCTGGAGTCTCCTGTGGGATAGAGCAGATGAATATAACAGTTTGCTTCCCGAACTGGCATGAATGAATCAGATGGGATTTTCCACACAACTGATTCAGGTCATCACGAGACTCTTCAATTCAAGGTGCTTATTGAATTCAAACTCCACTATCTGTCATGCCAGGACCTGAACCCTTTATGCACAAAATATTACCTGGTTTTTGGATTAACAACACAGTAATAAAACTATAAGGGCATTATAACCACTTAACAGATACAGGAGGAGGCAGATGGGAGTAGATTAGTTTGGCAGTATGTTCAGCATGGATTGGTTGGACTGACAGGCTTGTTTTCATGCTGTTTGAATCTATGACTGAAGCTATGGAACAAATAGCTGGTTGGGATTAACAGCAGCATTGACAGCATAATGTTATACCTGATGGGATATGTAATCCTGCTGGAGTGTCCGGAGGTTGTCTTGCTCAGTGACCCCTTCCCACACACGGGACTGGTGAACTGTCTCCCGCCAGTGTTACTGATTAAATTAGTTTCCATTTCTGTGGTTAATTGAATCCCTTCCAGCAGTTTCCAAATTGCTCTGCTTTCTCTGTGGTGTCAGCGTTCTTTTTTCTACCCATGGTGTACGATCCTATCAAATTGTGTCCACACAGATACAAATCCCGTTTTCCATGTTGTGAATGTGTTTTCATTGTTTCTCATTCACCCACAGGGTGTGAGTATCACTGGTCAGGCCAACATTTATTCTTCGCCTAACCAATCATTACATGAAGCTCTACTGTATACAGAGATAACAACATGTTAGTAAGTCTGCGTTGTCCCTTACAGCGTCCTTACATATTATTAAGACAGATGGAGAAATTTCGGCGAGGAAACGGGTTGAAATTTCAGGCGCAGACGGGAATTGAAAATTGAAATCAGAAAGCGATTAGAATCGGATTGACCCACAGAAGGATCAAATAAAGCAATGATAACTCTGACAAATGAGAATCTACTCACATTCGATTGACATTCAATGGCTTCAATGTAACTGAATTCCTCCGTGTAATCGTCCTGGAAGCTAGTACTTAGGAAAAATGGAACCTGACCGCCCATATAAAGAAGTTGACTACAATAACATGTCCGTCGGTCGACTTTGTTTGATTATTAACTCACCTCTTGTCTCCGTGAAGCCGACATCGTCTGCAACGCACAAATTAGCTGTTTAACAGAACTCTCTCCATTTGCCGAGGTGGGTGCAGCTTCAATACCACTGAGGGAACTGGACACCATCCACGACAATGCAGTCACTTAACTGTATACCTGAATATTTATTCACTGAACTGCTAAGGCACAATTGCAGCAGAGTGCACCACCTAGAAGATTCACTGGAGTAAGTCATCCAGGCTTTGTTGACAGAACCTTCAAAGCTCAAAAACTGTACCGACTATAAGGACAAGGTTGAAGATGCACTGAATCTTCACCATTTGCAAATTACCCTTCAAGGCACACACCAGCATGACCTGGAGATGAATCAGTGGGAAATTCATTGAGTGGTGAAGTAGTTTGATGGGCAAAGATTTATACTTCAGCCCTCTATCTTTCATCTTTCAATTTTAAAAAAATGTAGATTATTGCATGGACCAGACTTGTGCTCATTCCTTTACTTGTTTCCTAAATTGGAGGTTGCTAAAGATCGAATATCATCCACAGTCTGTGGTCAACAGCAGAAAATATCCAAAAACCTCTCGAACAACTGATCTCCCTGCCAAAAATCTTCAGGGATCTGTGAATGTCCACTCCAAGATCTCTTTGTTCCTGTACGCCACTCAGAAACCTCACTGTTATTGTTACAACTCCCCAAATTCACCACCATTCATTGGTCTGGATTCAATTCCATTCGCCATTTTTCCTCTCCACCTGATGGAAACATCCCTGCGGTGCCAGACATTATTCATCATAGTCAACGACACAACTATGTATCGTCAGTAAACTTCTAAATCATGACTCCTAATAAAAAAGTTTGAATTATTGATCTACATCAGGAGACAGTGGTACTTCACTGGGAATAAGCATCCAAACATGGTTCCTTGCTGCATGGGATGAACAACTGCCATGTTCCAATCTCCAAGGGTTGCCAGCCCAGTATCTCGCCACGACATTTGCAGATGACGCAAAGATCGGTGGAGTAGCCAGAAAACGTAGGAGACTGTCAAAGAATGAAGGGGAACATAGATAGACAGAAGAGTTGAGCGGAGAAGTGGCAAATGGTGTTCCATCCAAGCAAATGTGAGGTGATGAATTGGGGACGTCTAATTCCAGAGCCAAGTATACAGTAAACGGAAGAGCCTTGGGTAAACTTGATGAGAAGAGAGATCTGGGAGTTCAGGTCCTTTGTACCCTGAAGGTGACTGCACAGGTTGATAGAGTGGTCAAAAAGGCATATGGCATGCTTGCATTCACCGGATAGGGCATTGAGTAGAAGAGCAGGCAAGTCCTGCTAAAATTGTACAAGAGATTGGTTCGGCCGCGTTTAGAATACTCTGTACAGTTCTGGTCACCAAATTACCAAAATTATGTGGACGTTTAGGAAAGAATGCGGAGAAGGTTTACGCAGATGTTGCTTGGTATGGAAGATGCAAGCTCTGAAGAGCGGTTGAGTAGGTTACTTCTGCTTTCATTAGAAAAAACGAGATTGAGAGGACCTAATTAAGGTCTACAATATCATGAAGGGTGCAGACAGGGTGGATAGAGATAACCTTTTTCCCCAAGATGAGGGATCCAATAATGAGAGGTCACGCGTTCAATGGGAGAGGTGAAACTTTTAAGGGAGATAGACATGGAAAGAGGGTGGTAGGTGCTGGAATGCGTTGCCAGCAGAGGTAGTAGAGGCAGGCATGGTAGATTCATTTCAGGTACGCCTGGACAGATGCATGAGTGAGTGAGAAGCAGAGGGATACGGATGCTTAGAAATTGGGCGACATGTTTAGATAGTTGATTTGGACCGGCTCAGGCTCGGCTGTCCAAAGGGCCTGTTCCCGGGCTGCACATTTTCTGTATTCTTTGTTCTTCTTTGTTCACTACACTACCAACTGTGGGTTACAGGTGAAGTAGTGTTACCTCTGCAATCATAATTACCTATGCAAGGTAAATGAACTCACACCAGTGTACAATTGTTTCAACCAAGAGCTGAGTCAACAAGAATGAAACCTGTATGAAGGAAGTATATAATTGTTTTCATATTAGCTAAAATGTGCATACAAGAATGAAAGGTGTCTGCAAACAATGGTAGGTGGTACAGACAAATAGATAAGGTGCTGTAAGGATGTAGGTTAAGCCAGATATGCTTGTACAAGCAGGAGTTATAAGCATTTGTTTCCCATTTCTGCAAAAACAGAAAACAAACCCCAATTAAAAGGCAGTAAGGTTCAATCTGGTTGGGGAAAGGGAGGAAATGTCACAAGTGGGGGAAATAGATCGCAGTGAAGGAGGATATACCTAACAGTTGACCACAGCCAGGATATGGTGAAAAGGCCAAGTAAAACCTGCACTTTGTTATACACAAGGCCGGATAAGGCAATAGAGAAACAATAGTAATGGGCACCGGGTTTGGAGTAGCGAAACCTATGTAGTTGCTAAACTCTGCGTGTCTATTTCAGGCACCACGCTTGCAAGCGTATAATAAACAGACTGATTGCTTCAGATCTTGTCTCGCACTGAAATTATTGAAGTGAGTGGGCTTAGTTTCTCACAATTGGGGGATCGTCCGGGATATTCTTCCATCGCCGGGGGGAGTGGCTGGCCCTGGACACTGGGAAGATGCCTTCCATTCACAATTGAGGAGTGGTTTCTTGTCCCAGTTTTGTCCGCTCCCTTGGACAACTGGTACGAATCCCACAAGAGAGACTTCTGTA
>NW_025204464.1:5245-9474 GCF_004010195.1 Chiloscyllium plagiosum | reverse complement strand
AAAATGCTGTAAAATCTCAGCAAGTCTGGCAGCATCTGTAAAGAGAGAAAAGAGCTGACATTTCGAGTCTAACTGACACTTGTCACAGCTTTGACAAAGGGTCAGTTAGACTCAAAACATCAGCTCTTTTCTCTCCTTACAGATGCTGCCAGACTTGCTGAGATTTTCCAGCATTTTCTCTCTTTTTTGCTACCTTTAATTCACTGACCAAGAAAGGCAAGCATACCAAATGCCTTCCTCACTATCCTATGTACCTGCAATTTCATTTTTTGCATTTATATATTAACATTAGCTTCTGCCTAAGACTGTGATCCTTTCCACAAAACAGGAGCCTGAGGCCCTCAGCAGTAACTTGCTCCCACCCCCATCTCCTACCACCAACACAGCAAGTCTTTCCTGACCTATATTGTATTCATTCCCGTGAATTTATATTTGGTTGAACACTCCATCTACAAGTAGACTGATCATGTTTTATGAAATATGGAATGGACTGGTGGGAATTGCCGGAAACAAACACTCAGTGATCTCCAGCAATATCCAAACATGAAATAGCCATCCACACAAACTAAAATTTGTCTCCAAGTTGTTGTGCTAATAATCTTTCCATCCAAGGACAATCCAACAATGCAAAAAGCAACCAGAGGAAATAATCGTATCTCCATCATTTGAAGATTTCAAGATACATTTTTAGATTATTTCCATTTATAAGTTTTCATTATCAGTACTAACATTTTAACATGTCATGTATGGTTTAGCATCGTGTGGATGTTAATCTGTGACCACGACACAAGTAAAGCCAAAATTTGGACAGAGCTATATCCATGCAACAAAGTTGCTCCAGAGATTGCTCCTACAGCTTGCTTAAGATTGGTAGGTCACACAGCTACTTCAGAAATATAAAACACTATTGTGGGAGAAATCAGGAATTTTGTGTTGTGATAAAATACGGTTTTCAAAAGAAAACAGGAAGGCTTTCACAAGGAATAATAGATGGGTGCATAAAACAAAAAATAAACTGGAGTATGAACTTTACTAGAACTATAAGTGGAAATGCACCATAAAATATTTGCACAGTTAGCAACAGCAATTCATTCAGCAAAGATCAATTTAAAATGAGTTTCTTGGGCAGTGCTCGTGGAACCCTGGTACAATCAGATAAAACCACCCAGGAAAAGATGAATCATTGCGTGGTGAGTGTCAAGCTGAAAATGTGTTGCTGGAACAGCGCAGCAGGTCAGGCAGCATCCAGGGGACAGGAGAATCGACGTTTCGGGCATAAGCCCTTCTTCAGGCTTATGCCCGAAACGTCGATTCTCCTGTCCCCTGGATGCTGCTTGACCTGCTGCCCTGTTCCATCAACACATTTTCAGCTCTGATCTCCAGCATCTGCAGACCTCCCTTTCTCCTGGTGAGTGTAAGACAGCCTGTGCAGAGTGAAGTCTATCATTTACTTAGACACCATTGAATGTAATTGCCATGATAATAACATATGATATAAGGAGTGAGGAACTTCAGTCACGTGGATAAATTGGAGAAACATGTGGTTGTACTCACAGAAAAGACATTTGGGAGCTGATTGGATAGTGGTGTTCAAAATCGTAAGAGATCTTGATACAGTACTAAGGGAGAAACTGTTTTCATTGACAGCCAATTCAATAACCCAGAGGGCACTAATTATAAGATTATTTGCAAAAGAAACAATAACAGCATGACAGAGTCCTTTATAAAACAGAGAATCCTGGTGGTGGAAATTGAATAAAGATTCGTGCACTTTGTCTTTCACTGTGTCTCACACCTGCACACACACACCATGGGTACTGGGGAAAAAATAAGCAAAGAAAAAAAAAAGAAAAAAAAAAGAAAAGAAAAAAAAATAAAACAGAGTATGGTCATAAAATGCAATGCACGAGAATGTGGTACAGTCAGTTACAGCTTTCATGGAGAATTTAATAAGCACTTGAAGAGTAAACATTTGCAGTTTCATGGGGAAACAGTGAGGAAATGGTACAAGCTACGTTGCTACTATAGATAGCCAAAATGGACTTGATGGGCTGAATGGCCTTGTACTATGCTACAACCATTCAATGATTCATTGCTTCTATTTTTGACTGAAAATTAAATCACTGCAGTTAGGTGCAATAAAAGTCTGTTTCCTTCTTCAGATCTTTCAGGTGGCTTGAAATGAGCTGGGGTCTCAATCTCATCAGCACCATGTGGCCTTCCAATACCATCACCAGTTCAGCTGACTACAAAATGTATGCATTAAAAATAATATTTCTTCAGCAGCACCAAACCCTGCCCACTACTTGAAACTGTCTGAAGTATGAAATTTCATGAAACACTACACACGTTAAATGTTAAAACAATGCAGCAGCAGCAAAACAGGCCTCACAGTGGCAATTGCACAATCCAGTGCCCCTTTTGAAAAGCAGGCTTGCAGAGACACATTCCAGTTAATTTGTCATGCTGTGATTTTCTATCCTTTGACATGAATGACCACAGCATTCCCTGCTGTAATGAGAGATTTCCATTCATTTGTGTTGCTGACAATGTGAATATGTTCTTCGGAGTCCCTGGGACCACAGGTGATGGCGATGGAGTAGGGCTTCTGAGCCTCAAACTCATCCGCTCTGTCCACTTTTCATTTCATTTATTCTCTTTTTTTCCTTTATCTCTCATTTTTTTTTCTTTTCTCTCTTATTTTACTTACCTCTCGGTGAAGAGCTCGGTTGCGGCAATGGCAACAGTGACGCAAAGTAAGGCCCAGCAGTATAGACTCCAGTGGGGCCCAGCTGTACCGACTCGAGTGGGGTCCAGCAGCACAGACTCAAGTAAGGCCCAGCAGTACAGACTCGAGTGGGGCCCACCAGCACAGACTCAAGTAAGGCCCAGCAGTGCAGACACGAGTGGAGCTCAGCAGTACAGACTCAAGTAAGGCCCAGCAATACAGACTCGAGTGGTGTCCAGCAGTACAGACTCGAGGGGGGCCCAGCAGTACAGACTCAAGTAAGGCCGAGCAGTACAGACTCGAGTGGGGCCCAGCAGTACAGACAAGTAAGGCCCAGAAGTACAGATTCGAGTGGGGCCCAGCAGTAAAGACTCAAGTAAGGCCCAGCAGTACAGACTCAAGTAAGGCCCAGCAGTACAGACTTGAGTGGGGCCCAGCAGCACAGACTCAAGTAAGGCCCAGCAATACAGACTCGAGTGGGGCCCAGCAGCACAGACTCAAGTAAGGCCCAGCAGTACAGACTCAAGTGGGGCTCAGCAGTACAGACTCAAGTAAGGCCCAGCAGTACAGACTCGAGTGGCGTCCAGCAGTATAGACTCAAGTAAGGCCCAGCAATACAGACTCGAGTGGGTCCCAGCAGTACAGACTCAAGTAAGGCCCAGAAGTACAGACTCGAGAGGGGCCCAGCAGTAAAGACTCAAGTAAGGCCCAGAAGTACAGACTCGAGTGGGGCCCAGCAGTACAGACTCAAGTAAGGCCCAGCAGTACAGACTCGAGTGGGCCCCAGCAGCACATACTCAAGTAAGGCCCAGCAATACAGACACGAGTGGGGCTCAGCAGTACAGACTCAAGTAAGGCCCAGCAGTACAGACTCGAGTGGGGCTCAGCAGTACAGGCTCAAGTAAGGCCCAGCAGCACAGACTCGAGTGGGGCCAGCAGCACAGACTCAAGAAAGGCCCAGCAATACAGACTCGAGTGGTGTCCAGCAGTACAGACTCAAGTAAGGCCCAGCAGCACAGACTCGAGTGGGGCCCAGCAGCACAGACTCAAGAAAGGCCCAGCAATACAGACTCGAGTGGGGTCTAGCAGTACAGACTCAAGTAAGGCCCAGCAGTACAGACTCGAGTGGCGGCCAGCAGTACAGACTCAAGTAAGGCCCAGCAGTACAGCCTCGAGTGGGGCCCAGCAGTACAGACTCAAGTAAGGCCCAGAAGTACAGACTCGAGTGGGGCCCAGCAGTACAAGTACAGAAACGAGTGGGGCCCAGCAGTACAGACTCAAGTAAGGCCCTGCAACGCAGACTCAAGTGGGGCCCAGCAGTACAGGCTCAAGTGGGGCCCTGCAGCACAGACTCAAGTTACCGACTCGACTGGTGTCCAGCAGTACAGACTCGAGTGGGGTCCAGCAGTACAGACTCAAGTAAGGCCCAGCAGTACAGACTCGAGTGGGGCCCAGCAGTACAGACTCAAGTAAGGCCCATCAGTACAGACTCGAGTGGGGC
>NW_025204464.1:0-2764 GCF_004010195.1 Chiloscyllium plagiosum | reverse complement strand
TGCTGGGCCTTACTTGAGTCTGTACTGTTGGGCCTTACTTGAGTCTGTGCTGCTGGGCCCCACTCGAGTCTGTACTGCTGGGCCTTACTTGAGTCTGTGCTGCTGGGCCTTACTTGATTCTGTACTGTTGGGCCTTACTTGAGTCTGTGCTGCTGGGCCACACTCGTGTCTGTACTGCTGGGCCTTACTTGAGTCTTTACTGCTGGGCCCCACTCGAGTCTGAACTTCTGGGCCTTACTTGACTCAGCAGTAAAGACTCAAGTAAGGCCCAGCAATACAGACTCGAGTGGGGCCGAGCAGTACAGACTCGAGTGGGGTCCAGCAGTACAGACTCAAGTAAGGCCCAGCAGTACAGACTCAAGTAAGGCCCAGCGGTACAGAATCAAGTAAGGCCCAGCAGCACAGACTCAAGTAAGGCCCAGCAATACAGACTCGAGTGGGGCCCAGCAGTACAAACTCGAGTGGGGTCCAGCTGTACAATCTCAAGTAAGGCCCAGCAGTACAGAATCAAGTAAGGCCCAGCAGCACAGACTCAAGTAAGGCCCAGCAATACAGACTCGAGTGGGGCCCAGCAGTACAGAATCAAGTAAGGCCCAGCAATACAGACTCGAGTGGGGCTCAGCAGTACAAACTCGAGTGGGGTCCAGCAGCACAGACTCAAGTAAGGCTCAGCAATACAGACTCGAGTGGGGCCCAGCAGTACAGACTCGAGTGGGGTCCAGCAGCACAGACTCAAGTAAGGCGCAGCAATACAGACTCGAGTGGGGCTCAGCAGTACTGACTCGAGTGGGGCCCAACAGCACAGACTCGAGTGGGGCCCAGCAGTACAGACTCAAGTGGGGCCCAGCAGTACAGACTCAAGTAAGGCCCAGTAGTACAGACTTGAGTGTGGCCCAGCAGTACAGACTCAAGTGGGGCCCAGCAGTACAGACTCAAGTGGGGCACAGCAGTGCAGTCTCGAGTGGGGCCCAGCAGTACAGACTCAAGTAAGGCCCAGCAGTACAGACTCGAGTGGGGCCCAGCAGTATAGACTCAAGTAAGGCCCAGCAGCGCAGACTCAAGTGGGGCCCAGCAGTACAGACTCAAGTAAGGCCCAGTAGTACAAACTCAAATGGGGCCCAGCAGTACAGACTCAAGTAAGGCCCAGCAATACAGACTCGAGTGGGACCCAGCAGTACTGACCCGAGTGGGGCCCAGCAGTACAGACCCGAGTGGGGCCCAGCAGCACAGACTGAAGTAAGGCACAGCAGTATGGCATGAGTGGGGCCCAGAAGCACACACTCAAGTAAGGACCAGCAGCACAGACTCAAGTAAGGCCCAGCTGTACAGCATGAGAGGGGCCCAGCAGCACAGACTCAAGTAAGGCCCACCAGCACAGACTCAAGTGGGGCCCAGCATACAGACTCGAGTGGGGCCCACCAGCACAGACTCAAGTGGGGCCCAGCAGTACAGACTCGAGTGGGGCCCAGAAGTACAGACTCAAGTAAGGCCCAGCAATACAGACTCGAGTGGGACCCAGCAGCACAGACTCAAGTAAGGCACAGCAGTATGGCATGAGTGGGGCCCAGAAGCACACACTCAAGTAAGGACCAGCAGCACAGACTTAAGTAAGGCACAGCAGCACAGACTCAAGTGTGGCCCAGCTGTACAGCATGAGAGGGGCCCAGCAGCACAGACTCAAGTAAGGCCCACCAGCACAGACTCAAGTGGGGCCCAGCAGTACAGACTCGAGTGGGGCCCACCAGCACAGACTCAAGTGGGGCCCAGCAGTACAGACTCGAGTGGGGCCCAGCAGCACAGACTCAACTAAGGCCCAGCAGTACAGACTCGAGTGGGGTCCAGCAGTACAGACTCAAGTAAGGCCCAGCAGTACAGACTCGAGTGGGGCCCAGCAGTACAGAATTAAGTAAGGCCCAGCAGTACAGACTCAAGTGGGGCCCAGCAGCACAGACTCAAGTAAGGCCCAGCAGTACAGACTCAAGTAAGGCCCAGCAGTACAGACTCGAGTGGGGCCCAGCAGTACAGACTCGAGTGGGGCCCAGCAGTGCAGACTCGAGTGGGGCCCAGCAGTGCAGACTCGAGTGGGGCCTAGCAGTGCAGACTTGAGTGGGGCCCAGCAGTACAGACTCAAGTAAGGCACAGCAGTACAGACTCGAGTGGGATCCAGCGGTACAGATTCAAGTAAGGCCCAGCAGTACAGACTCGAGTGGGGCCCAGCAGTACAGACCCGAGTGGGGCCCAGCAACACAGACTCAAGTAAGGCCCAGCAGCACAGACTCAAGTAAGGCCCAGCAGTACAGACTCGAGTGGGGCCCAGCAGTACAGACACAAGTAAGGCCCAGAAGTACAGACTCGAGTGGGGCGCAGCAGTACAGACTCGAGTGTGGCCCAGCAGTACAGACTCGAATGGGGTCCACCAGTACAGACTCAATTAAGGCCCAGCAATACAGATTCGAATGGGGCCCATCAGTACAGACTTAATTAAGGCCCAGCAGTACAGACTTAAGTAAGGCCCAGACTTGAATGGGGTCCAGCAGTACAGTCTCATTAAGGCCCAGCAATACAGATTCGAATGGGGCCCATCAGTACAGACTTAATTAAGGCCCAGCAGTCCAGACTCAATGGAGTCCAGCAGCACAGACTCAATTAAGGCCCAGCAGTACAGACTTAAGTAAGGCCCATTCCTGGAGAAGGGTTCATGCCCAAAACGTTGATTCTCCTTCTCCTTGATTGCTGCCTGACCTGCTGCGCTTTTCCAGCAACA
>NW_025204463.1:6975-9474 GCF_004010195.1 Chiloscyllium plagiosum | reverse complement strand
CAATTTTTTACCCCTCCCTCTCTCTACCCCACTCACTCTCTCACTTTGTATCTAAATTGCTCTCTCTCCCTGTGTCTGTCTGTCTCACTGGCCTTTGCCACTGTCTCTCGGCATTTCCCCTGCCACTCTCTCTAACCTCCTCAACCACTCTGTACTCGTAGGTGGAGCAACCTTGGGTTGGGATATCTGGTCTGCATGGACGTGTTGAACCGAAGTGTCTGTTTTAATACTACACATTTCTGTCACTATGAATCTATGCTGTCTCTCCCCACTGTCCACACTCTCTCTTCCCTTTCCCTCTCTTGCCTTTATTGACATCCACCTACTCTCTCCTTACGCCCTTCCTCTCTCAACTTGCACTCTCTCGGCAACGTTCCCACTCTCTCTGTCTCTAAGCACAACCACACTCTCTCTCTGTTCCTTGCCACTCTCTTTCTCTATCCTCCTCCCTCTCTCTCAACCACCTCCAATTCCATGTCTCCCTATCCTCTTCGAACTATCTCTATCTTCCACTCTCTCTCAATATATCCTCCTATCTCTCTGTTCTCCTCGATTTCTCTCCGCTCTCTTACCTCACCCTTTCTGTCTGACTGAATCGCTTACCCTCCCTCACTCACTCTCCATCTTACCTCGTCTCACCCTCTCCTATTACTGACACCGAGACGGGAGGTGGCGAGAGATATTGGGGTGCGGAAGGACAGAGTGCTGTGGAAGGGTGTTTCGAGGAATTGAGAAAATGGGGGAGAGTTTTAAAAGTGGGAGATAGACGGAGAGTACAGAGAGTGAGTTGGAAAAGTCGCATGAGGAATACGAATGGAAGCAGGTGGACCGACAAGGGTTTAGACAGAGACAGCTGGGGGAAAGACAGACAGTGAAAAGGAGACTGGGAGAGAAATAGATTATGTAAGGGAGGGAGAGAAATGAGGAAATTGGGTGAGGGTGTAAGGGAGGTGGTTCATGGGAGGAGGGAGAGCGAAGAATGAAGAGAGAGATAGAGGAAGAGTGACAGAGAGATGTGGGTGCGTTTGAGTGGAGATGGTGGCATCGTGGAAGAGAGGTAAACTCTGCCAAAGGCCAGATTGGATTCGGGGACCCATAGCTTAAAGCAAGGACAGAGTGACTTTAATCCAACTCCTGAGCTCAAGGCCAGTACCAAACCCCTCCCAAAGGACCAAGACATGGGGATGAGTCTGTCTCTTCTACTCAGCTTCTTCAAAGTCAATACAAACAAAAATATCGTTCACTCTTCTGCTAAGCACAGTTTAATGAACATTTTTATTGATTACAAATTGATGTAATCGATACATTCATTGGTGTGGTGCCTTTTCTCACTGATCTATGAGCTGAGAGAAACATTGAAATGTACCCTTGCAACCATCTTGTGTGATAAGGTTGGACGAAGCTGCACGAACGTTAGTCTGTCACCATATTGACAGGCGGCTTAGTCGCTGAAACACTGAACCCAAATGACAAAATCCCGATTATTGAGTGGATTTGCATGATTGAGGAATTCGATTGAAGGGTAACTTCAGCATATTCTTCAGCTGTTGTCTGAACTTAGTTTGGGTCACAGCATATATTGCATGAAGCCCAATTCCCGCACAAACCGGTACGGATACGCAGACTCATACCAAATTAACCACATGCGGTACCATATTGCATACAACATGAACATTGACCACAACAGGATGAAATTAGCCGAGGTCACAAACAGTAAAATAATGGATTTTTTCGTTTTCTTATTTCTGTGTCAAACTGAGCATCTCCAGTTGTGTGATTCCGGAGTCTGCTCCGGGCTCTGCTGGTCACTAAAATATGTCTGACGGTGAAAACATTGAGCAACACATTCAGGAGAAATGGGAGAGCTGCAGTTAGAATGTGGTGGATAAACTCGATTATGACCCAGACATGGGAGGATTGAACACCGTTTGTAAACCAACAAAACCAGAGGCCGTTCCACAGCCAATACCAAGGTGTGTGCATTAAAAAAAACAGAAAATGTTCTTTAAACAGCTAAGCACCGTCACTGCTCCCAGAACCGCAGCCGCAGTTTTCACACCGTCACTGCTCCCAGAACCGCAGCCGCAGTTTTCACACTGCAATATTTACTTTTCAGCTTTTTGCAACAAATGGCCACAAAACGATCGAAGGCGAACGTGACGGTGAACCAGACCGAACAGTCAGTGACTGCATAAACCAGGACGGCGTGGATGTTACACATTGGGATTGAGTACAGGAAATAAAACTGTTCCCGGTAAACAATTGGAATGTGTCTCAGTGTCAGGTCGAGGATAATGACCAGTAGATCCGCCACTGCCATGGCTGCCAGGTAACGTCTAACACATGAAGACAATCCACAATCTTTATAAAGCAGGATGTATATCGTCACTCCGTTGACTTTCAAGAAGGAAAATACATTATAAATCAGCCGAGAGGTAAAGTGGCCAGTTCAACTGAAAGGTAAAAACAAGGACTGCAGATGCTGGAAACCAGATTCTA
>NW_025204463.1:0-5455 GCF_004010195.1 Chiloscyllium plagiosum | reverse complement strand
GAATGTTCCGAGTAATCTCCGTTATACAAGGTTGGGTTCAGAATTTTGCGGGAAATGTCAATTGTAGAATATTCCTGTGAATATCAGTTACAGAATGCTGGATGTAAAATCTTCCGGGAAATGGCGAGTATAGAATGTTCCAGTGAACGTTGCGTATAGAATGTTCCAAAGAACGTCGGGTATAAAATGTTCTGGAGAATGACAGATACAGACTGCGATTGGGTCATAAAGACCCACACGACACGCTTTTCTGCCCATTGAGTTTGTTGAGACTCACTCAGCCCCACGGTGGTAAACTCTACCCAAACTCAACTCAACTGGAACTTTGCATCAACAACAATACAGTTTAGACAATGTCTCAATCATTTGATGTATTGTCCTGTTTTATAATCATACAGAGACCACCCTTTATTTCTAGATCTCCCCCACTTCCTTTTCGTTTCGGTCTCGCATCCCAAATATAAAATGTGCTGAATATTCATTTCCCTATATATCACCCTGTCACTCTGTCTGTCTAATGTCATTATACCCAAATCGATTTCCCTCAAGGTACGCATTGATTTCCTCACTCTGTTTCGTTGATACAACACAGTCAAATATCATACAGCTTTATAACCAATTATTGCCTGTTCCATTGTCACGCTTAGTCCACATATTGACCCGGACAGGACACAGTCTGGCATCGTTATACTCACAGAATCATGCCTGATGGGTAATGATATGTGAAGCCCCATCACCACCCTTGTGTATACCCTATCCCACCAGCAGGACAGACCCATCAGTGGTGGAGGCACAATAGGATACATAGAGAAAATGTGTTATACACGAATTTTCCAATACTGATCTTGGAAACCGGGAAATCCCATAATAACATGTCAGAAATGGTCAAAAACTTTCCCGATGATAGACATCTACTGCCCTCCACATCACCCTGTGTGAAAAGAAATCTGAGAAACGACCGTGTGTGATAAAGATTCAGAATGTACTCTGTACGTTCGAATTTAATTCCCCTCACCAAGAGTGTCTCCACAGGCTCATCACTGACAGAGCAGTACAATACCTCAAAAACAGCACAGACTGTGGGCGGTGGTTGGCGATCCAACACGAGGGAAACATTCTTATCAAAGTACTTGTCACAGATGGATCTCTCCCTAAAAGTATCTGTACTGGTGCACAGTCCTGGCGGAGGGGAAGTCTCAGCCTCAGATCGAGGACAGTGCCCATTGTGTCATATGGTACTAACTTCTGTGAAGTTAGCATACTTTGGAAGTTGGCATACTTCCAAAAGACCGAGCAAATGGAAACTGCTCATTCATGAGGCACTGTGGGCTATCAGCATCTGCAGCATTAATGACTTGCTCTGAAAAATAAAGTCAGAAGTGGGCTGTTCACTGATGGTTCCAAAATGTTCAGTACCATCAACGACTACACCTGCACTGAAGCAGGCCATGTAGCCCATCAAGATTTTTCAACAGGAACAGCATGAGGTCATTCAGCCATTTGAGGTATTTACTGAGCTGTTGGAGCAGAACTTTTAATCTCTCATGCTTGAATACTCCGTCTTTCAAAGATACTGAGTAAAAAATATAGGGAGGACTGGTTTCCGAACGGCGAGCAGGTATAAATTAGCGATACTTCAGTCTTCATCAGTTCAACACAAAGTCATGAC
Source organism: Chiloscyllium plagiosum (assembly GCF_004010195.1). Lineage (NCBI taxonomy): Eukaryota > Metazoa > Chordata > Chondrichthyes > Orectolobiformes > Hemiscylliidae > Chiloscyllium > Chiloscyllium plagiosum. The sequence continues at coordinate 3,786 of NW_025204463.1, read as the reverse complement.
TGCAATGACATGGTAAGCAATGCTGGGGTCGCAATTATTTGCAGACTATACCAACGTTTTAGATAAATGGAACAAATATATTCTCACTAAGTTATCAAGAGGAGGTAGAGAATATCCAGTTGGATAAGCATTGGATGACAATTTGGCAGTTGGAATATAACGTAGGTAACCGTGAAACTGAGAACTTTTCAGGAAGAATAGAAGGTTGTATGTTACATGTATGGCGAGGCAATCGAGGACTTTGTCATACAGTGTGTCGTGGAGGTTTCACTCTGACCGGTGCAGACATGGGAATTGCGGTTCCATCTCCCTGACAATCTGCTACCTGAAATTCCCAATGGCCCAATTGCTCTCAGTACATAAGGGATACTTGATGAGGTCGTTTGGCCATGGAGAGTAGTAAGGGGGAGGATGTTGTGAGTTGTCTACTAAGGGGACGGCCTTTATCAGAGAGGGCATCCTTTCTTTCTATGTGGAGTGCCGAGCGCGATGGGAATGGCTGACTGCCTCTGAATGATGAGGCTATGACTGCTACGAGGACAGTGTGTTGTCACCAACATGGTGAACGATGTGTGCTCAAACTGCAACATTAATGGAGTGAGTGAAGGATGGAGAAAGTGAGGTCTGCAGATGCTGGAGATCAAAGTTGAAACTTTATTGCTGGAACAGCACAGCAGGTCAGGCAGCATCCAGGGAACAGGAGATTCGACGTTTCGGGCACATGCCCTTCTTCAGGAAGGCTGAGTGAAGGATGGTCCAATCAGAAGAATGAAAAATAAAGACATTGCCTGATCAGATGAAATGGTTAGTTATATCAAATTCTCGATCCACTCCAGAGAACCATTAACCCAGAGGAAATATCTGTTGAGCACAGAGTACTGCGTGGTTCAGGCTCTGCTTGGTCCAACCCGCCAATCTGCCGAATGCAGAAAATTGCGTAGACCTTGTCAGTCCTGTCCTGCACCGGGAGCTATGAAGACCACAGTAGTACAATTGTATCCAGACTTCAATGAGTGAAGCACTTTGCAAGAGGTTGAGATGAATTTTCTGGCACTTTCTCTAATCTTCAATGATTTCTTTCGATGTAGTCTTCCAAATTAAATTAAGAATGGATTAGAAAGTGCTGAAATAAGCCCAAAGGCAGCATATGGTCCATCAATGTGCATGTTCTTCTCATTCTGTTAATTCTTCAGGGACAGTATTACATGGAATATGACAAAAGTACTCTGAGTCTCCAAAGTCATTCCTTGAAGAAGGAAACAAACGTGAAATATCCGAAAGATGGCAGAAGGGTCGGAATATTCCAGGTGGACCCCTTTCTGCACCACCCGTTCTATTTGTCTCTCTTTTCTATTAAGTTTTCTGGAGACATTTTTCTTCTCAAACGTTTAGCTTTTTCAAGTCACTCCGACAGGAATGGAGGAGATGGGTACCAGACAGGAAGCTGGTGTGGGGTGGCAATGTCTCGAGATTTAATGAACGGTGGATTGTGAAAAAAGTGTCCAATGTGGTCTGGAGACAGGATTGGGTGTGTTCTGAAGTCTGTGCCTGCTGCTGTCTGGGGAATGGGCCTGGTGCAGATGGGAGACTTGATCAGATGTGGTCTGGAGACTGGGACGGGTGCAGCTTGGAGACTGCGCCCAGTGTGGATTTGAGAATGGTCCTGGTATGATCTGGAGACTGGGCCAGGTGTGGCCTCGAAACTGGACCTGGTGTGGTCTGGAGACTGGACCTCCTTCAGATTCGGTCTGGAGATTTTCTTCTGGTGCTGCCTAAAAACTGAGTCCATCATGGTCTGGAGACTAGGCCCTTTTCGATCTGAAGACTGGTCCCGCCACGGCCTGGAGACTAAGCCCGGAGCAGCCTGGAGACTGGGGTTTATGCATTTGTGGAGATTGATCTCAGTGCTCTCTGGAATCTGGTACTTGTGCGTCCTGGAGACTAGGCCCAATGCAGTCTGGAAACTTGGCCAAGAGTGGTCTGGAGACTGAGCCCGGTTCAATCTGGAAACTAGGCCCGCAACGACCTGGAGACTGGACAAAATGCTGCCTGGAGACTGGGCCTGCTGCGGTCTGGAGACTGGGCCCCATGAGTTGTGGAGAAACGGTCGGGTGCAGTCTGGACAATCGGCCCGGAGCGATCTGGAGACTGGGCCCAGCGTGGTCTGGAGACTGGGCCCAGATTGATCTGTAGAATGGGCCAGGGATGACCTGGACACTGTTCCCAGCGCGGATTGGAGGAGTGGTGCTTGCAGAGACTGGGGTGAAGTGACTGTAATTTGTGTCCTTTCTTTATTACTTTTTTATTGTTCTGCTGGACATTAATTTATTATCCTTCAAATTTGTTCCATATACGTAAGAATCAGTACCTAGAATTGTTGTACCTAAGATGGCGGCATAAGTAAAGACATTGCAATCTTTGCACAACTTTCATTTAAGGGCACGTGACAATGAAGCCAATTCAATTCAAACGGGAGGGAGTCACTGTCTTTGATTACTTTTTCAAGCAAAGCTGCTCCCTCTGGACTTGCATGTGGCTGCCACCAGAAAGTGGTATTGGATCCTTTTATAAACAAGAGGAAGAGACAGTCGGAGAGAGAGTGAGAGACTGAGGAGGGACATTCCCAATTTCAATGTGTTCACTGCCGAAACAAGAGAAACTCAACTGCTTAGAGACGCAGGTGCAGAAGAACACAAATTAATACAGCAAAGCGCATGCAAACAGACACAGGCAAAGATAGAAACACACACACATGCACACAACCAGAAACACACAAAAGCATAAAGACATTCGACGCCTCATCTTTGTCCTGCCATTCATTAAGATCACGGCTGATCTGGTTTAGATCTCAAATGTATTTCCTCTTGGGAAGTACAGCAGGGCATGTGGCTGAACTGTTAGAGTGAATGCACTTTGGGACCAGTGATCTTAATTTTCTGAATTTGAAATTAGTACAGGAAAAGCACAGATATGGTTCACAACTTAATGTTCCAAATGAGAGCAAGGCTATTTGTGAAATTGTTTGGCAGGACCTTTCAAAAGATGATTGGGAGAAGCTTTACACAGGTAAAGGAACGCCTGGCAAGTGTGAATCTTTCAAAAGCGAGATGATAAGAGTTCAGCGTCAGCATGTTCCCGTTTGTGTGAAGGTCTGTGCGAATAGCAATAGGGAAAAATATATGACAGGGGATATTACGGCTCGCGTCAAGTAACTAGATAGAGGAATGTGTCAGTAATAGACAGCTGGGGATCGTTGAATCCCTTGACCATAAGGGGTTGCAGAATCCACTTCTGAGGGAAATAAGGAGGGAATAAAGGGGGAATGAGATAGCTTTGGCTGATAAGGTCAGGACAATTGTAACCGAACTTACAAGTGTATGAAGTGCAAAAGTGTAACTAACGAAAAAAAAAGCTTCTTAAAGGTTGAAGAGCCATCTATATGTGGTTCCATAGGAGATTAGATATGTTTATTAGATATATTGTCACATGGCCTCAGTTTTACAATTCGCCACATGTTACGATACCTTAGGTACATTGACAATAATGATAACCACACTCCCCCTCCACCCCCATCAAGGCACGGTATCTTGGTACAAAGCAGAAAAATAATGGCTTCGAAGTTAAACTATAAACCATTATAGCCCTTCGTAGAAAAAATGGAAAAACACAGAAATACAATTAACAGTTCAACAACACAGCCCGTAAGTGCCTGACCATGTTGGTGTCAGACTCCTTACAAAGACTCGACCTCCGACATGTCGCTGCTTTACACCTGTTCTTTCTCGA
>NW_025204462.1:8269-9469 GCF_004010195.1 Chiloscyllium plagiosum | reverse complement strand
TGCTCTTTGCTGCTGTGATTGTCACTGATTGGACACTTACTATTAGAGATTCTGACCACAGCAGAAAGCCCCAGTGTAAAAAATAACTGCAAAGACTGTCAGCTCACCAGGTTGAAACTTCATCAATAGAGGAAGTGAAAGAAAGAGCTCGGAGCAGCTGGACATTTGTTACTGAGACGGGAGAAAACTGTGAACCATCCGCACTCCCTGGAACCTGGAAGAACATAAGAATGAGGGGCAGGAGTAGGCCGTCTGGCCCATCGAGCCCGCTTCACCATTCAATAAGATCATGGCTGATCTTTTCCTGGCCTCAGCTCCCCCTACCCGCCCCCTCACCTTAATTCCTTTACTGTTCAAAAAATATCCACCTTAGCTTCAAAAACATTTACTGAGGAAATCTCAACCACTTTGCTGGGCAGGCAATTTCGATCGATTCACTTCTTGACTGGGTGAAGAAGTTCGTTCTCAATTCAGTACTAAATCTGCTCCCCCTAGCACAGGAGGAGGCCATTCAGCCCATCATGTCTGTGAGTGATCCAATTAATCCCATTGCTCCTCTCTCTCCATAACCCAGCAAATCTTTCCTTTTCAGCTCAATCTCCAGTTGCCTCTTGGAGACATGGGCCCACAGCAGAGACTGTTCAATAACCTGGGCTCCAAATTGGCATCTCATTCATTCACTGGGAGACAAACTGCCTGGGCTGGGAAATGGAGCTCAGGACCTTGAACATTCCCTCTCCCCTCCTGAGGGACACTTGTTGCTGAGGGATAGTTCCATGGAGCCCTACAATATATCCCTACTATACACACTTCCCCATTCTGTGTGTAAAAGGCTGGAGTTTGCCAGCAGGATATTCAACTGCAGGAGCCATCATCAGTTTGATCAATTCTAAACACATTCACTTTCCAGAATGTTTCAACTCATACTTATATAAAATCTGTCCATCTCCTCCTACGTGTGAGGCAGGGAAGGGGCCACTCCATTTCAGACAATTTGGAATTTATGGAACACAAATGGAGTAAGCTGGGAAAGGACATCGGAATCATGGAGTTTCGAGGTGGGATGAGCAGGAATAAGGATTTCTGTGGTCAAGGGGATGATGTAGTGCAGAGGCAAACAATGTTGTAGAGTTTGAAATAAGAGACCTATGTGATGGAGAGGATGCAGGGTTTGAAGCTCCAATACTGGAGGATCCAGTG
>NW_025204462.1:0-6119 GCF_004010195.1 Chiloscyllium plagiosum | reverse complement strand
CAGTGTGGAGTTTGCACGTTCTCCCCGTGTCTGCGTGGGTTTCCTCCGGGTGCTCCGGTTTCCTCCCACAGTCCAAAGATGTGCAGGATCAGGTGAATTGGCCATGCTAAATTGCCCGTAGTGTTAGGTAAGGGGTAAATGTAGGGGTATGGGTGCGTTTCACTTCGGCGGGTCGGTGTGGACTTGTTCGGCCGAAGGGCCTGTTTCCACACTGTAATGTAAAGTAATCTAATCTAATCTAATCACATCGAGGGTGAATATCCAATGTGGCACAGATGTGAGACAGAGAGAGAGGGACAAGTCCTGGTCACCACATTCTGGGAAGGATGTGATTGTACTTGAGAGGGCACAGGGGAGATTTCCCAGAATGCTGCCTGAATGTGAGCTTTGAGAAAAGGTTGGAAAGGTTGGGGTTGTTTTCCTTGGAGCAGATAAGATTGTTCGGAGCAGTGATAGGGTGGGTAGGAAGGCACTTTTTGCATGAGACAAGGACTCAATAACCTGGGACAGAGATTGAAGGTAACACAGACATGGACACATAGAAACTGCTGCAGGAGTTGGCCATTCGGCCCTTTGAGCCTGCTCTGTCATTCAGTATGATCATGGCTGATCCTCTATCTCAAAGCCATATTCCTGCTTTCTCCCTATTCCCTTCAAGCTGCTAAAATGCACACAATTATCTCTCTCTTTTTTTTTCAATATATTCAGTTCCTTATCCTCCACAGCCTTCAGTGAAGAGAATTCCACAGGTTGACCACCCTCTGAGCGAAAAAATGTTTCCTCATCTCAGTTCGGAATGGTCTACCCCATATCCCCCTGAGACTGTGTCCCCTGGTTCCAGACTCCCCAACCAGGGGAAACCTCCTCCCTGCCCAGCCCTGTTAGAATGTTATACATCCATCTGAATTCCAGTGAGTCCAGGCACAGTCGAGTTCGAGAGAGAGAGGAGAGTTGAGGAGAACTGTTTTCACCCAGAGGGTGGTGGGAGACTGGAACTCACTGCCTGAAAGGCTGGTTGACTCACAAACTCTTGTGACATTGGAGCAGTGTTTAGATATTCCCTTGTGTTGCTGTAACCTCCAGAGTAATGGACCAAGAGCTGGAGGATGGGATTAGTGTCATCAGATCGCTGTTTAACAGCACAGATACAATGGGCCAAATGGCCTCATTCAGTGCTGTTCACATCAATCACTGTCTGAGACAGAGAGAGAGAGAGAGACAAGGAAGTGCGAGGGACTGACGTGGCTCTCTCTGCCTGATTCCATTTACATACTGAGAAACACCCAGTCAGACTCTCACAGGCTGCAGCTTTATAAAGCAGAGCCCAGTGAAGGGAGAGTTTATCAGGATCCAGGCACAGGGACAGGAGCACACACCATGATTTCACACATCCAGCTGATCTGGCCCCTGGCATTCTATGTCGCAGGTACAAATCTCTCTCCTTCCACCTTGAATCTTTAGCTGCTCTCCATTTCACTCCAATTCCACTGACTTGTGATTGAAGGGAAAATGCTGAAACCAGAGGAATGCTCAGTGTCTCCAACAATCTCTCATTTGACAGGCTCTTTCTGTGACAGTTCTGACTTCACTGTGTTTCTCTCTGACCCCTCAGGTATCAGTGGGGACATCATCATGACTCAGTCTCCCCCAGTGCTGTCAGTGGGACTGGGCCAGACCGCAACACTCACCTGTAAATCCAGTCAGAGTGCCAGTGCTGATGTTTCCTGGTACCAGCAGCGAGAAGGTCAGAAACCCTCTCTCCTGATCTACGATGCAGCAACACGATTCACAGGAGTCTCCAGCAGATTCACCGGGACACAAGTATCCAGCACACACTTCACCCTGACAATCAGCAACGTTCAGAATGAGGATGTCGCTGACTATTACTGTCAGTACGAGTCCAGCCCTTACACAGTGATACAGGGCTGTACAAAAACCTCAATACACATACCACCACCTTCTGTACTGACACATCCCACTGCTATATCTAATATATATATATCTCTGAACACACAGTCCCAACTCCTGTACTGACACATCCAACAGTTATATTAGATGTATAATAATGGACACAGTCCCGCCACCTGAACTGACATATCCGACAGTTAAATCTAAATAAAACTGAACAAATTACCCCATGCTGGGATTGTCACTGTCCACTACACACTCCAGTCTCACTGAAGACCTCACTGAAGGCCTCAAGATTCTCCCTTATACTCCATGGCCACATAAGAGAGAGCAAGAGAGGGAGGGGTGAGGGTTGGGGTGGGGAGCGGATAGAGAGAGAGAGAGAGAGAGAAACAGAATGAGAAACACAGAGAGAGAGAAAGACATGAGTGAGAGAGAGAGGCAGAGAGAAGGTGAGAGTCAGTGAAAGACAGAAAGAGACAAGGAGAGGGTGAGAGTGAGCGATAGACAGAGAGGGACAGGGAGAGGGTGAGAGTGATGGAGGGAAGCCGAGAGCAGAGGTTTTTGTACAGCCTCTGCACTGGGAGCTCTCATTGTGGCTTACGTTCGGTAAAGGAACCAAGCTCAGACTGAGTAAGTAAACCTCAATCCTCCGTTCAATACTGAAATATTGACTAAAACACAAATACTGAATTGTTGAAGGTGTTAGTGGGGAGCTGCAGTGAATGAAATGGTTGATTGAGGAGCACTGTGTCTAACAGGGTGTCCAGCTGTATTTCTTTAGTCCCATTGCTCCCTTTAAGCAGCAAGATATAAGTCAGTCAGTTTTACTCACCGTGTGGAGGAGCTCTGTCCATTTGCAGCCTGTGGTCCTATTCCTGCAGCATGCAGTGAAATCAGTGAGTAGCCTCCTGCCAGTCTCAGTGTGACAGACATGGGCAGAGTTTGATGTGAGCTCTGGCTCCCTGTCCCAGTCTCTGATCTCACTTACCTCAGCAGCAGCAGCAGCAGCAGCAGCAGCAGCAGCACAGTGAGACACCGAGCTCCCACCTCCCCCAGCTTTAACTCTGCTCAATCACACAATCACAGAATTGTTACAGTGCACAAGGAGACCATTCCACCCAGCCTGTCCATACTGGCTCTCTGAATGAGCAATTCACTGAGTGCCATTCTCCTGCCTTCTCCCTGTCACCCTGCACATTGTTCCTTTTCAAGTAACAGTCTCATTCCCTTCGGAATGTTTCAATTGAAGCTGCTTCCACCACACTCTCAGGCAGTGTATTCCACACCTTAACCACTCACTGGCTGAGAATGTTTTTCCTCATCTCACTTTTGATTCCTTTACTCATTACTTTCAATCTTTGGCCTCTTGCTGTCAATCCTTTCATGAGTAGGAACATTTTCTCCCTGTTTACTCTGTCCAGACCCCTCCTGATGTTGAATTCCTCAAACAAATGTCCTCTCAGCCTTCTCTTCTCCAAGGAAGACTATCCAAATTTCTCCAATATATTTTCTTAACTGACTTTCCTCATCCCTGAATTTTCCATAGGAATTTTTTTACCTCATCTGCCAAATAAGCACAGCCTTCATGAACTATTCACCTTATCTATTCCCCTTGGTCCCTTTTGCCTGCATTTGGATCATTTCCCCCTAAATCTTTCCTCTCCATGTATCTGTTAAATGTTGTCATCAGACTCACCTCTATGACGTCCTCTGGCAGCTCATTCAATACACGCACCACCCTCTATGTGAAGGAGGTGCACCTCAGGTCCCTTTTGAATCTTTCCCATCTTGCTTTAAACTTCTGTCCTCTAGTTTTGGACTCCCCTCCTTGAGGAAAAGACCTTGACCGTATTTATGCCCATGATGATTTTACAAACTTCTAAAATGTCACCCCGCAGCCTCTGACCTTCCAAGGAAAATAGCTCAGGACTAACCAGCCACTCTTTATAACTTAAACCATCCAGTCTCAATGACATCCTTGTCATCTTTTTTACACTCTTTCCAGTTAATGGCATGTTGCCAATAGCAGGGTGACCAGAAATGTGGCCTGATCAATATCTTGGAGAGCTGTGACATAATGTCCCAACTCCATTACTCAATGCTCTGACCAATGAAGGCAAGTGTAACAAATGCTTTCTTTATCACCTGGTCTTCATATCACTCCAGTTTCAAGGCACTATATGCCTCCACCCCTTGGTCTCCCTCTTTGATAACTCTCCCTATGGCCCTACAATTAACTGTGTAAGCCCTGGACTAGTTTTTGTACAGAATGCAACACCTCGCTATTATCTCAATACGGAATGTACATGTACTTTCAAATAACCTTCGTCACTGCCCACTAAGCCACCAATTTTGGTGTCATCTGCAAACTCACAAACCATACTTCCGATATTTTCATTCAAATATTTTCTATAAATGACGAACAATGATGAACCCCGAACCAATCCTTTTACCACACCGCTGGTCACAGGCTTCCAGTCTGAACAAGAACCTTCTACTACCACACTGTCTCCAACCATTAAGCCAATTTTGTATCAATTGGTTTGCTCTCCCTGGATCCCATTTGATCTGACCGTATGAACCAGTTGTCCATGCGGGAACATGTCAAAGACCTTGCTAAAGTCCATGTAGACAATGTCTACCACTCTGGCCTCAGCTATCTTCTTGGTCATGTCTTCAAAAAACTCAATCAAATTTGTGAGACTCGATTTCCCACTTACAAAGCCTTGTGCACTGTCCTTAATCAATCCTTGTCTCTCCAAATGCATGTAAATCCTGTCTTTCAAAATCCCCTCCAACAACTTATGCCCCACTGGTATCAGACTCACCGCTCTATAATTCCCTGGGTATTCCTTGCAGACTTTCTTAACTAACAGCACAACATTATCCATGCTCCAGTCTTCCAACACATCACCCGTGGCTGTTGATGATACAAACGTCTGACCAAGGGGTGTCCCTGTCTCTTCCCAAGCTTCCCACAAAGTACTGGGATGGACCTGATCAGGTCCTGGGGATTTGTCTACCTTTATGAGTTTAAAGAACAGGTCACTGCACCTTTTCTTCTCTAATGAGGACTCTTCTCAACATTTATTTCCTGAATTTCCTTTAATTCACGACCTTTACCAATGGTAAATATTGAGCAAAATATTTGTTTTGTGATTCATCCATATTCTGGTTAAAAAGAAAGTGAAAATTTCTAACTATGAAACTTTTGGTGGTGCTCTATGGGATACGATCCATGATCATGACTTTACTCTGGATTGTCCTTTGTCCTTTTCCACGGTCACCCTAAACCTTGTGATACAATGATCACTCTTCCCTAAATGTCCTTTCACTGACACTTGATCTACTTGGGCCTCCTCACTCCCAAGATCCAGGTCTGGCAGAGCTTTGTTTCTCATTGGAATGGGAACACACGGCTGGAGAAAATTCACCTGAGCACACTCTCACAACTCTGGCCCCTGTTTGCCCTTCACACTGCTACTATCCCAGTCGATATTCTGATAATTAAAGTCCCCCTAATGTTAGCTGTGAATTCCTTGCAGATTTGTCCCTCTACATCCTTCACACTAGTCGGTGACCTATAGACTGCACTGAACAAGCTGATTGCACCATTTTTGTTCTGTATCTCGAACCAAATCAATGCTGTCCTTGAGCCCTCTGGGACATCCTCTTTCTCCAGCTCTGCACCGATCTCCTTAACCAATCCCACACCTCTCACCCTTTCCGCCCTTTCCTATCTTTCCTGAACACCTTGTATCCAGGAATATTTAACACCCAGTCCTGTCCTTATTTGAGCCTCATTTGTGAGAGCAACAACTTCAGATTTTCACTTGGCAATCTGTGTCTGTAACTCCTCAATCTTATTCCCCACACTCCGTGCAGTCCCATACATGCGCAGTCAGCTGGATTTAGAAATGATGACTCTCTTCCTCACTTTGACCCTGCCTAATAAGTTACGATTTGTTACTCTGGTGATCTAACTCTTCCAGGATTCTGAGTTCCTTGGATATTCGCCCCTGATTCCCACAGCCCTTGCATGTCAGTTTAAACCCTCTCCAACAACACCAGCAAGGAGCTCAGTTCCTGCTCTGTTCAGAAGCAACCCATTTGGTCTATAGAGGTCACATCTCTCCGCGAGTCATTCCCAAAGTCCCAAGAATCTAAAGCCCTCCCTCCTGGACCACTTTTCCAGCCTCACATACACC
>NW_025204461.1:8538-9467 GCF_004010195.1 Chiloscyllium plagiosum | reverse complement strand
ACACACATTATATTTAGTCAACATACTCATCCATTCCCCTCTTGAATGTTTCATGCAAGCATGCAGCTGCAAACGTTCAAGTATATCCTAACTACTCTCAGAAAACTTTCTTTTCCAGGTATAAACCGCCTTCCTAGTTTCAAAGCTGCTTTACTCCAACTTTTAACACACTCACTATAAGGTGCCCACAGAAGTCTCTGACAAGTCTCTGTTAGGTATCAGTTATCCCATAACTACCCCCTGCGCTACCATCTCCCCTCTGAACCAGCGGCATTCCTCCTGATTTCCAATCCGACTCTCTCTATGTGTTTCTATTGTTCCTCTCTGCAATCCAGGGAGCGTTGGGTTTGTTTCTCTTGTATTTCTGGTTTGAGGAACCATTCCTTGACTGGACCCAAACCGTCTCCCGTTTGAAGGGAGCCCATTGTCGACTTTTTCTTTTTCTGACCAACTTAGTGTTTCAAACACTCCCAGCTTCGTTCTTGCCTCATTGAATGCTGCTCTCAGTCAACTAATTTTTTTCAATCTCAATAATTTCATGTCTTTCTTGATCATCATCCTGAACATTAAAATAAAATGATCGCTGTGTCCCAAAATATTCCCCTATTGACATTGGATCCACTTCCCCCACGTTTGGGCAGGGCAAATACTCATGAAGTAAGCCCTCATCGATGTCAACTAGGAATACTTGCCCCTCACTGCCCTGAAGGCACTGGAGGAAGAGCGCCTCATCTTCCACCTAGGAACCCACCAACCACAAGGGATGAATTAGGATTTCACCTTTTTCCTCATTTCCCCTCCCCCCACCTTGTCTCAGTCAAATCCATCGAACTCAGCACCGCCTTCCTAACCTGCAATCTTCTTCCTGACCGCTCCGCCCCCACCCCAGTCTGACCTATCACCCTCACCTTGACCTCTTTCCACCTATC
>NW_025204461.1:5813-7611 GCF_004010195.1 Chiloscyllium plagiosum | reverse complement strand
GTATAGACGGCAAAAATAACAGCTCTCGGAGAGGTACCTGTCTTTAGGTTTGTGTGGCAGAACATCGAGGGTGACCTGTAGAGTGAGACTCCAGAGGAAAATATACAGAAGAAACTCACCACAGCCGACTGGTTTGGAAAGATTACGATTTTGTAAATCGTAATCGGGATGTTCACTGACTAACATTGTAGGGTGTAGACAAAAATCGAGTTTTAAGAGACAGGGATTGTAAATAGTTTTTCATTAATCTTCTATGGTCGACGTAAAGAATGAATTTCTTAATTTTTACTTTAAACAATGACTTTTCGGATAAATCTTTGCTTCTCGAATTTGAACAGACTTCAATATGGTATGGGTCGTTTCTGTGATGCTAGTTCAAATCAGCAGAGGGGTTTACCCAGTGTCGTGACAGATATACTGACTACGGGTATGAGCGTGACTGGAAAAGGTAACAGCATTAGGGAGGGTAGCGGAGGCTCGATTCGATTACAGAGATAGGGATAGCTGTCGAGACTGGATGAAGTTAACAATACTGAGAGTTGGCGAGTTATAAAGTTCTCTTCAGACTGGCCAAGCTTACAGGCAGAGAGAGTAATAAGGACTGAAAGAGGAGTCAGTAATCCAGAGGACTTTAGAAATTCATGGAGTGTTTTAGTGGTTGCAGGAGTTGGCAGAGTTAAGAAGATGGTTATAACGGGAAGACGTCATGGAAATAGAAAAGATTGCAGAGATTCAGTGAGGTTACAAATCGAGGGAATGTTCAAGTGAATTTTTAATGTTATGCGAATTGAGGATGGCAGGAAAGGCTGTAGGGAGTGGAAGAGTCATAAAGGTATTAGTTCATAGGGATGGTAGCAGGTTAGAGGGAGTATAGTTCTGCCGGACAGTATGGAGGAGTGTTGTCGGGACTGATATCATGTGCTGTAGAGTCTGGACACAGGGGCACAGATGAAGAAATTGGTAAGTGCTGGAGGATGTTACAAGGACCGGGTGGACCTTTGAGACTGGAGAAGATGACAGAGATTAGGATTTGATATTACTTTGGCGATTGTGACCATAATTCTGTATATTTTGAAGTTACTATGAAAGGAGATAAGGATTGTGTAAATATGAAGCATCTAAATTTGGCGAAGGCCACCTATCATAGATGATCAGAATTTCTCAACATTAAAAAATTCCGTAGTCAAGATTAGACAAATATAGACGCAGATAAATTTACATTTGTGTCTACAATCGGAAAGTGGGAGTAAATTGAAGTGATCACAGTGAGAATTCAGGGCTAGTGTGTCCCGTGAAGGATGAATGACAAAAATGGAGCAAGTCCTGGGAATACCGATCAAGTGATACCGTGAATTTGGTAAAGAAAGTGCAATATAAACAGGCGAAACCTGTTTAAAATACTGAATGTTAAAAGGGATTCATTCAAAATGATGGCTCAGCAATAGCTTGAAATATTCTTCCCAGATAACATTAAAGAAAAACCAGAAGGTATTTTATGCACATGGTTAGTGTAAGAGGATTCCCAGCGAAAGAGTGGCTCCTTTTAGAAAGCAAAGAGACTAACTGTGCATGGAGCCAGAGAAAGTAGGTGACGTTTTAAATGAATACTTCTCACCTGTATTCACACGGGAGAGACATGGCAGCCAGGAATTTCATTTAGGATGGTGACGTTCTAGATCATGTTACGATCAATAAAGAAGAGTGGCTAAATGTTTTCGCAACCATAAAGTTGGAGACATTTCCAGTGCCGAACGAAATATATCCCAGGTTTCTATGGGAGGTATGAGAGGAAATTGCA
>NW_025204461.1:0-2525 GCF_004010195.1 Chiloscyllium plagiosum | reverse complement strand
TGATGGACTGAGTGCCAGGGCTATGCTGACGGAGTGAGTGTGAGTTGTCATTTTGACCGTGCTTAGTGAGTGTGAGTGGTCAGACTGAAGTTGAGCAAGTGTGTGTGATGGAGTTAGTGGGACACAGTGAGAGCGAGTAAGTCAGGTACACTGTGATGGTATGAGTGTGAGGGTGTCAGGGTGACGGTGACGGAATGAGAGTGAGGGTGCCAGGGTAACAGAGTGAGTTTGAGTAGGTCAGGGTGACAGTGATGGTGCGATGTGATGGCATTAATGTAATGAAGACAAAATGAGTGTGAGGTGGTCAGGGTGACACTGACAGAGTGAGAGTGAGTAAGTCAGGGTGACGGTGATCGTGCGAGTATGAGGGGATCGTGGTGATGGTGATGCTGTTGTTGTTTAATTGTCTTAAACCAGGAAACCCCCGCTGTCCAACTGAGAATTCTGCATGATTTCCGTCATATTCCCTGTTGCATGAGCCATCTGGAAATAAAACCTTTCTTATTAGCATCAGCTGGAAGCTCAGATTGCAAACAGGACCTAACTTTCGCAAACATCTTAACCTCCATTACACAATCATGGTGATCGCCGTCATACTCCAGTGAGACATATTCTGCTATGTTCAGTGTAGTATATTTCTGTATAGTTATGTCCAGTAAAGTCAGTAACAGCCGATATGCCCATATCCAAGCTGCTGTTAACATAAAATGGCCTTTATCCACTAGCCCCGTTGTGGTGAGTATGCAGAACTACAGGATAACCTGTTGTTATGGTGGACGCTTTCTCAAAAATATAATGTGCTGCTGTCACACTTTGGTAGCAAGAAGGGTATCCCTGAGCCGAGTCATCCAGTTTGGAACTGTAATATGCTTTTCGCCTATTTGAGCACTGCAGCACCATAACCGTGCTGTCTATTGAATACATAGAGGTGAAAAATCTTTTCGTAATTGGTAAGGTCAAAACTGACGCCGATTGCAGTGCTTGCTGAAGGATGTTGAAAGCCGTCTCAGCTTCCCCATCCCAAAACTGAACACTTATTAGGTTAGCATGTCCTGCCTCATTTATGATTTTTCCATACGGGTACCATATTGTCAGAATATTCTGAAATCCAATCCAAACTGAATTCTGCCATTCCCAAAAATGTCATCGTCTGACTTACTCCCACAGGTTTGTGGGCTCCAACTAACACCTCGATCTGATTTGGAACTATCCGCTTAAATAGAACCCAACCCAAATAGTCAACGTAATGTTTGCAATATTGCAGCGTTTCTCTTGAGACCTTGTGCCCCCAATGTGTTTAATTTTCCAGCAGAAAGGTAGTAGTGCCTTCGATTTCTCCTGACAGTCCGAGCAGACCAGTAGATCATCAATATATTTGGTTCACAGAACGTCTCATGAGACCGCTTCAATGTCCGCCTTCAACACTTGATTAAACACATGCAGTGAGTGCTTAAATCCCTGCAACATTTTAGTGTTAATGTATTGGGTACCTCGAGAATTAGACGCAAGCAAGTAGCAGCAAAGATCCGCCAGCAGAATACTGAAAAGAAGCAGAACATAAACCAATTACTGAAAACCAAGCAGCATGGAGTGGGACATTGGCCAACAGTGTATGCGGGTTTGGAAAAACTGCTGGCCAGTATTCCACAACCTCATTCACGACTCTCAGATCATGCACAAGTGTCTATTTAGAACTATCCGCTTTAAACCCTGGCAAAAGGGGAGTGTTACAAGGTCTGTTCATTTCCCTGGGTACCCCTGCGTCAAGCAGCCCCTTTATTGTAGACATTATTCCGTCCTCTGCCTTTGGTTTTAAGGGATACAATGGTCGTTGCTGTGAAAGAATCATTCGATGTTTCACAGGAAATGTGGAAAAATCTTCACGAACTTAAACTTTAACCTTGTAAATTCAAAGCTGTGAGAGCCAGCAAAACGTCTTTCCTGACTCCCCACAAGCTCTTTGTTCTCCTCCTGTTTATGCAATTGTTTTTCCTGCGGTAACCGGTTAACATTAGTTTTGCAAATCATGCTGGCTTTTTTTGTCTTTCTAAAGTAATCATCGGCTGCCACATTGATTCCCTCCATCCCAATTAACCTATCACATTACAACACCATCATCTTCAACATTAGCTCGTTTGCCAGTGATTTAACTAGCCTATCACAATGCACTACCATTATCTGTTACTGGTGCCGTGTAGCATGATCCCAGGCATACATTGTAATACTAAGTTAACTACTTAATTGCCAGAGTAACGTTCATATATTGCCTTTGAGACCAACAGGTTTCACGCAGAGAAAGAATATAAGGAGGCACTACGTACAAAAGCCAAATCGATCGACAGAACCCCAAAAGCAGACAATAATAATTTCCAGCGTCCAAACTTCAAAGTATTATCCCTCTGCACCTAGAGTCAAAGGCAAAAAAACCCGCCCCACAATAACTGGGACAGGAAAAGAAAGACCCGAAGACAGTGCAACATCTAAACACACAAACAACAAGGCGTCTCCATCCGAACAAGGCTTCA
>NW_025204460.1:6189-9466 GCF_004010195.1 Chiloscyllium plagiosum | reverse complement strand
AGTCAAGCCACACCGCACTGTGGTTCCTTCTCTCCGTATAAGTCCCAACATATAGCTCTTTGGTTACCATTCATCTGCACTGTACCTGCATTTGAATCAGATCCACAGCAATGTGGTCAGTACACACTGGCGCTGTCTGTACAGGTGACTTCAGACTCACAAACGTAGTATTGACTGGTTATGACTGACCTGCTCTGTGACTACAGGGCCATAGCACTGAGTGCACTATTGACCAACTCTGTCTCAATAAGTAACATAAGGAAACAAAACTATGCTAAGAAATGATCTCTGTTTCTGCACGTGACTCCAGACGCTGAAAACGGTGATTATCATTGTCTTAAGTTGTTTCCATACGTCACTCCAGACCCACAGCTCTGTGAGCACCACAAAGCATTTATGAGGACATCTTCACGTTTGGAGGATTTGCCGTTGAGGATTAGTCTCAAGAGGCCGATTCTTCCTGTTCCTGAGAGCTGATGGGTGACCTTATAAATTTTTAAAACATCATGATGGGCATGGATAGGGTGCAAAGTGTTGGTCTTTTCTCTACGGTAGGGGAGACCAAATGAAAAAAGACTCTGTTCCAGGCTGAAAGCGAAACAATTTAAATGAAATCTGAGTGGCAACTTCCTTTCGCCGAAAGGATGGCGCATACATGAAATGAACTGCTAGAGGAAGTGCACAATACTGCAACAATTATAAAATTTGAA
Organism: Chiloscyllium plagiosum; assembly: GCF_004010195.1. Classification (NCBI taxonomy): domain Eukaryota; kingdom Metazoa; phylum Chordata; class Chondrichthyes; order Orectolobiformes; family Hemiscylliidae; genus Chiloscyllium; species Chiloscyllium plagiosum. The sequence goes on along the minus strand of NW_025204460.1, from coordinate 8,756 downwards.
AAGCATCTGGTTGCGGATTTGAATAGGAAGCAATTAGAGTGATATGGGGCAAAAACTGCCAAATGGGGTTATATAAATTTTGGATGTCTTTTCGGCATGGCCCGAGTTGGAGCAAAGGTTCTGTATTTTAACTGTGTCATTCTATGACGCTGGACACACATCACTGTGAGTACCAATGGCATACTCTGTCTCTACATCTGACTCCAGAACCATACCACCGTATTTTCCCAGGACTTGCTCGTCGTTACATGTGACTCCAGACCAACACGACTGAGTGTTGCCACTGATCTGCTCTGGCTGTAAATTTGATTCAATCCGCTGCACTGTTGTTACTACTGATACAGGACAGATAACTGCACAGCACACTAATGGGCCCATCAGCCCATAATGTTGTGCCAAACATGACACCAAGAGGAACTAATCCCTTATGTCTGTCCTTGCTTCGTATCTCTCCATTCCTTACATATTCATGTGCTTATCTAAACGTCCCCTAAATACCCGAATCGTTACTGCCTACACCACCATCCCTGCCTGTGCATTCCAGAATCCTATCATATTCTGTTTGGCAAACCTGCCCATCACGTCTCCTATGAACGTTCAAGTTTCTTATTTTATTGTATTCTCTCGCTCTCTGCAAATTTTTGTCACTGTGAACTGACTGGACTAGCCCTCAGTTTTGATTATGAATTACATAGTCTCATGTAATATCAGCCACGTTCTAAGAAACCCGTCAGAAATGTTGTAACATCTGTGAAAAAACCTGGTGGGCTAAATTTGCAACCGTTTAACAAGAGAAACAATTCTTTACAGTTTCTTGTAATTTCTGCTGCTTCACTCTGATACTTTCAGCAATAAAATAGATATATCCACACAGACTAAGGTCAAACTGGCTTCTTTCTGAAATACTGAAATCAAATGTAAACTTGAACAATTCTGTCAGAATCTTAAATTCCGGGCAATAGATGTCCTCGAACCTTAACAATACAGATTGCAAAGTAGAGAAGCGCATGCACATGTTAATTGATGACGTAAATTAATTTTGTGAAAGGCAGGGATGGACCAAAGCTCTCTGCGACACTTTGTACAGTCAAGGACAAGTTGTAATATAGTTTAATAATGTTTTCCCTTCGATGTCTGAACTCTATTACAATCGAAAAGTAGAGAGTCAGACATTAATTCAACGGATTTTGTCTGGCATTCGTGTCAACTGTCTTGTGCGTTGACAAGTGCAGCAGGTTGTGCCCATTTCTGTCAATCTCAGGTAGTACAAGCGAATACAGAATTCCTCCTGCATTATCCAGCGCCTGCTTCTGTACTTGACTGAGGATTTCTCCCCGCCTCTCACTGTCAGATTCATGAATGCCTAGGAGTGTGGGATTCTGTTTCTGGACATCAACTCATTGCGGGATTCATTCTGTCTCTGAATCTTACCGGCTGTCAGTGCGTATGATAGAGTTTATTTCAAAGTCGCTGGTATTATACGCGAGATTGAAATACACTCAGCGCTCAGGTCCTTGTAATTCGTTGCACACCCGACGGATTATGTACACGTATTTAATTTTTTTTCAGGATGCGACTTGGAATGCTTTCTCTAATAATTTAATAGAAATGAACGAAGTGAAGGAACATAATTTGGGTCTGTAAGAGACAGGATAATGAATGGTTACCATCTAAAAGAAAATTAAAAAAAAAACGTGAGAGCAGTCGTTACAATTGGTTTACTCTGTCATGTCCCTGTCACTGTTTATAAGATACTCGATAACTTTCAGATTATACGTGAATTCTTCCCGATTGATCAACATTAACACGAAATGGCAGTGACTCTCGGTTCAATACGATGGTTCTCTAGCAAATGGTCGTGAATCCAAGTGATCAGCTCATTTGATTTCCAGAAATTCCGATTCAGGCAAGTGTGAAAACGCTCATGGAGATGTCCTCTGGAATTTGAAGCGGCGTACCCTTCCGCTCAGGCTACTGTTTCGGCCTGCTCTGTCTGATTCAAACAGAAACTTCCAGTGTCTGTCGCCAATGGGCAATCGTTGTGGGCAAGATTTCCTGATCAAAATTTAATTCCAATGTCGATGTTTTAATTGTTTAAATGAAATCATTTCACTTGCCTGTTCAGGGAATTGAATCTTAGATTACCACCTTACAGATTGGGTTACTAACCACTATAAGAACGAGAAGCATTCTTTTCAATCCTGGCGTTTAGGTCACATATCGAATCGCCTACTTGGAAATTAAGGTGTGGTCCAGTCTCTTCAGGAATATGACATGACCTGTTGGACTGAGGGGCTGCGGACACACTTCAGTTCTCTCGGAATGAGTCTGGAAGGCTGACAGGGAGCAGTTCTCTGTGTTAAGTGATTTCGCTTCATTTCCTGTCTCCACTTTTTCAGGCTTACTACGGAAAGATTGACAAGTTTGTCGAATTGCAGAAACTCTATCGAAAACTGAGAATATCCCACTCTTTGTTGAATTCTTCTTATCGTGCAATGTCATGTGGGCTCAGCAGAGGGCATCATTGCTTGGTTTCCAATACAACAGTGACAAACAGAGAGAGAGAG
>NW_025204460.1:0-2490 GCF_004010195.1 Chiloscyllium plagiosum | reverse complement strand
ATGGTATTAATCTGGTAAGACTGCATCAAAATTTTACAAGGATGCTGCCAGGTCTCAGTAGTCTATGTTATTGGGAGAGGTTGGACAAGCAAGGTCTTTTTTTATTCGCGTTTAGGAGACTGAGTTGGTGTCTAATAGGTCATGTGAGGAATGGATAGCGTGAATGCAAACAGTCCTTTTCTCAGGGTTTGAGAATCGAGGAAAGGAAGACTTAAATTTAATGTTAGATTGGAAATAATAAAATGGAATCTAAGGTAAACCGTTCTTACACATAGAATTGGTTGCATATGAAATGAGCTGTCAGTGGACGTGATTGGATGCATTAACAATGTTTAAAAGTCATTTGTGCAAATACATGGATGGAAAAGGATTAGGAGTATATGGGCCTGATTTGAAGGAAATGGGGTTAGCATGGATGGACATTTTGTTCGGCATGTATCCGTTTGGATCAAAGGGCATGTCTGCATGCTTTAGGACTCTATGACTCGATGACAGAAAACCCATTGAATGGAGGTGCACAATAAAACAAAATCATCGATACACACAGGAATGCACTAAGACAGAATCACAGACATCGAGGCACACAGATACACAGACAACGACACATGCATAGAATCATATATGCACACAGAAAGATAAACACAGAGACTGAAACACACAAAAAAATTACCATACGCCCCAGACACACAAGTGAAATGGAAGGTTCACGGAAACATGCACAAATGCAAACGTACACAACACAAGCACATAGGGACAGATCGGCATACATATCAACATTTACAATAACAAATAACACCTAAGGAATTCCAAACACACACACACGCACACACATTCATACACACATGGACGTTCACACACACAGACAGTCACGGACACAGCCTGGTCGTGCACAAATGCTGTGCAGATTCGGAACAAAGTGGAAACATGTAGCTTTGTTGTCTTTACTTGGAATCAAACATCAATCCAATTACGTTTCAGGTTATCCTTTCATGCCTTCACCACTTATGCCCACTCGTAATCTTCCGAGTTGGCCTCCTTCTCACTCCTTCAGAAATTGTCGCCGCTTGAACTTCATTGGTGTTACCATAACTGAATTACTACCAGCCAACATTACGAGAGAATCTTAACATTGTCCCTTGATGTTCAATCGAGGCATCATTATTGTACACCTCGCTCGCCCCATCCCCCCGACTCCCAGGCGTCATCTGTTTACATTGAGTTCCTTCAAATTGAACCAAAAACTAAATTAGAGCAGCTAGTTCAATTTACTGGCGAAATAGCGAGTCAGAGTCTAGGAATCCTGCTGTGCCTTTCTCAGCTCCTTCCTCTCTAGCTCCTCATCTCCACCTCCACTCCCCACAAAATTGTTTCATCATCGACAAGGCACAAGTGAATAGTGTCAAACCCACCTGTCTGGATTATTGAAGCTGCAATTACACTCAGAAACTTGACTGAATCCATGACAATAAAGCCCACTTGATTCGCAAAACATCTACACACATCCACTCTCTCGGCCAGCAATGCTCAGCAGCAATGTGTACAATCTACAAGACGCACTCTAAAAAATTACTAAAATTCCTTAGTTAGCATCTTCGAAACCCACGTTCATTTCCATTGAGAAGCACAGGGGCAGCAGATGGATTTGAGCACTAACCCCTGCACTTTCCCCTCCAAGCCACTCACCATATTGACTTGAAATATATCACCATTTATTCAGTGCCGCTCGATTAAAATTCTGGAAGCCCTTCCCTGATGGAATCACTGATCGACACTGAGCACATAGACTGCATTATTTCAAGAAAGCAGCTCACTGCCACTTTCTCAAGGGGCCAAGTACAGAGAGCAATAACTGCTGTCTGACAACGCCTTCCAAATCCCACGAATGAATCGGATGAAGTGAAATATATCGATTGTTCATTCGCTGTCGCTCAGACAAAATCCCGGACCTGCCTCCCTGCCATTTTATTGCTGGTCTGTCTGCGGTACACGGACTGAGGCAGTCTGAGAAGGAGTTCAGCCCCACTCTCCTCAAAGAGTACAACTGGGGATTGGCAACAAACGGCGGAACGGTCAATATCGCAGACCAATACCCTGTGAATGAAAAGTAATGAAGGGTGAGTGAATAAAATGGTGCTGTGGTTTCAGACAGACCTGTACTTTGGATGTCCTTCTGCCCTCCCGACTTTGTCTTGCTCCAATCTCGAGAACTGTCAGTGAAACTGCTAACTTCATGCAAGCATTTAGACATGACGGTAAGAAGCAAGGATCCTGACGATGGCAGAAGAACGTAAATCAACAAACAGATCACATGAAGGTTCTCTCCCTCTCTGTATCTGTGAGTTGATTTTCTTTTCACATTTTATTCTTATCTCTCTCTCTCTCTCTCCCCATCAATCTCTCAGTCCCAATTACTATCGCAACGGCTATTTTTGTTCCCTCGCTGTTGTCATTCAATAGCTGTTTTCGTCTTTTTCTGACGTTTTTATTCAA